>NW_002061212.1:6209-7817 GCF_000150275.1 Trichoplax adhaerens
CCAACAATTTACCGGCTGATGACGTATGAGAAAATGGATCGCTTTGATTCTATTCTCGTCCTTATTGACCGTGCTGTGGACTAATGAATGCTATTATTGACCGCATCGAGTGCGAGTATGCCACAATAAACATTGCCGATGTCATTTGAGCTATCCTTTGCAACCACAAAGTTTAAATACAGTAGAAAAATCACAATTTCATGATGTAACTCCTTGATCATCAAGACGATAGATCTACTCAGTATGGCTAAGGATGCAAGTGGCAATCATAACGCTCATTTTTGATATTCTTTTTCGCGTCGTTCTTCGTATTGGCTATTAGTATCGACTGTCCCAATATGCCGATCGAGTATTTCATTACAAGATCAAAAATCCTTCGCCACTAGCTAAGGATATACTGGTAATAGCATAACAGACAATTTTTAGACGTCCATTTCTTTTTAATTTATTTTCCATTTGCCGCAGATCTCACCTATTTTATTGACTACATGAGTATCATTAACTAATTCATAAGATGTAAACGTCCAATTTTGGCTTATCTTTGTAATATACACTGCTCGTGTAAAGCTACTTTTAACCAGTTAAAAGTAGCTCCACTACAAAAGAGGATAGATAAGTTCAAATCATTCAAGTTTAAAACCAGGCTACTGATGATACAACTGAAAATTAGTCAATGTCATTCTCGTAGTGTCAATACCAATGGATCAATTAGCGAGTAGAAAATGCAAGTCCACGCAGTATGCGAAGTAAAGCGAGCGCCATTGCTATTCTTGCAAGTAGAAGTTACTCGTCAATAGTGTTCTGAAAAAGGTTTTCGTGACTGAGTTAGCGTGAAGAAAAGGGATTTGGATTGTTCGTGTGCTACTGTTACCATTCGTGTAGTTCTACCAATGCTATTTTATGTCGAAGGACTATATTATATAACATCTATAGTAAGTAAAATCTCCATGCGTACAGTAAGAGAATGCCTATGCAGCTGTTGAACAAAGAAATGCAAAGAATACAAATGATTGATTCTTTGCTTAATTAATATAAAGTATCTGAAAATAGGACAAGAAACTCAATTTCCTGCCAATTTGATTTTATTCCATTCGTTCATTTGCCCACTAAATTGCCAAGGATCATTGATGTACAATCTCACTGCCTGACTAGGAATCATACTGTAGCATCAATGATTTCCGTTGGAGTTTGGATTAGCGCTAAGATGACGTCGATACAATATTCTTTATTGACTGTTATTGCATTTGTGCTGCAGTCACTACTGCTAGGACTACTTCAGCAATTACTTGATAAGTCTATGTTTTCTCCTACGATCCAGCTTGACGTCATGGCGAGTCGGTAGTCAAGTCGATATGCTCGTAAGCAGTGATCCACGGTCATGACTTTTTATTTGCATAGGGTAACATTGTCCATTTGTTCTTTCAAATTGGCCGGATATTGCCTTGCTATCGGGAGTAAGCCATTGCCGAGGTTCACCACACCATCGACGTGATTATGATTTTGATTGTTTTACAGAACGCATTTACTGTATTGATTGCATATTATGATTGCACTAGTAATACTGTAGTGACCAAGCTACAAAGAGAAATGCAAGGCCATTGACGTTTT
>NW_002061211.1:0-2624 GCF_000150275.1 Trichoplax adhaerens
TGGTTTTTGTACTATACACAGCAATTAAATCAGATGGTAAACATAATCGGAAATCATATTAACTTTATCCAAAAATACTTTATTTATCATGTTTTTGATCAAGGAAATAAGTTTCGAACTGTATAAGTATACCGTTTGCTTTTTTAATGACACTGAATAAGAAAGTAACAACTACTCTTGTGACTTACCGTATTATAATATTCTGATGAGAATATTACTATACCGAACAGTAAAAATAGAATTACTACCCTAAGATGTGTAATCTTTCCATACTGTAACTTATATTAGGAAATGGCTAATAATCAGTTATTTAATCACATTAATTAAACTCAATTCTGTAAATATCCTAATATTGCAAATTCATCAGTTCAATAAATAGTTATACAATGAAGCATTTTCCTTAACAGTTTTAAATTAGTCATAGAATTTTGTAACCTAATTATAAAATAATGATTCTGTAGCCTTATCCAACCCACTTAGAAGTTTAGCTTCCGGCTTCTGTGTTTTTTCGAGAAGCAATTATATGGTTAGAAAATAAATGCTTGAGTATTCATGTTTATAGTTATAACTTTTATCATCGCCATACCCTAATTAAATTATTACGAAACGTATCAGTCGCTGAATAGAATTTAGTAACGGTTCTGTCACTTTCCAAGACCCAACTGATTACGCGTTAATTGCTTTTGGCTTCTAAATAATCTTCAATTATAAAGTATATCAGTATGTATGTCGGTAGAATTTCTGTAATAAAGTATTCTTTCAAATAAATGTATCTGTAGGACACTTTAGGATTAGAATAAAAATCATAAAACTTTTATATTAATATTTTCTATTCTATTACAACAGTGCAAATGAAATTTCGTCAACATTTTTATTACCGAAACTAGGCAAGTATAACTTAAGATATTTCGAGCTTAACATTAGTAAATCTTAACTTAAGCGAATTATTTTCAATTTGCAAGTATCTAGGGGGCTATCAGTAAGCCTTTACCCGAAGATTTACCTTTAATATGATATAGCTTTTAATGAGCTATCGGTCCGCCATTTCATCATGAAAATATTATCGTATTTGTTATTTGTAAAATGTCGCGTTTGGAAATGCACATTTTGGCCGGCAATGCCTTTTTTTATAAACTGTACGAATAACGACAATGTAAGAACTATAACATTACAACTCAATGCTCTAGGTTTACTAGAGTGGCTCAAAAATTTATTATTAAATCTTTGTAGCTGATAAAAGACACAAAAATTTTCAGATTATAAAATTAATCAATGAGCTTTTATTTATATTTTACGATGTCTTACATTTGAAGAATGATCGGTAAACATTTTTAACGGCAATTTAAGGCAGCTCATATCTTAGATCGATGAAGTAGTGTTTTTTATGATTCTTTACTTACCCTAATAATTTATTTAGTAATCAAAATCCCCATCGAATTCATTTGTGCTAAGCTAATCACATCCGTATGGGTTCATAAAATTTATCGATTAATTTTGTCTACGAAGCAAAGCATCATTATTTAATTATATATATATTATTACAAAAGGCAATTTATTCAGTAAGCAAGTAATTTTTTTATAATGCAACTTATTCTTTATTGATTTGAAGTACTACCATTACTGAAGCGAGTGAAAGGAATCATGCATTCTATGAAATAAGGGTACGAACTCTTTAAAAACTTTGCTTATGTAACTATTATTAAACAGCATATTATTGTCAATCAAAATTAGTTTAAAACCCTCATATATATTTCATCGCATAAACTCATCTTGTTTAATCTACTCATCGATAGCTTCCTTAATTATTTTGCAATTAAAAATACGTAATCTGTTTAAATACATTCAATTTTAATCGCTTACTTATCTACAAGTAAAAAAATATTATTAATCAACCTTATCATACAAATAAAGGCAAGTTTGCTTACTATACTTAAATCAGTAACCAGATTGCGGTGAAGTGAGCACTTTGTCCAATCTTAAAGTTACATCTTATATATGATTCAAAGGAAAAAAATACTTACAAGATTTACAATTTATTAACAACTAATAAGTAGAAGATATTTTATGGAAAACTAATCTTTCAATGTACTAAATCTATTAGTAGTTAGCGAAGTTACATTCATAAGCCCAGCTTCAATATCAAAGAATCACTACTAATCGCATTTTTATGTCATGAATAGTACCGTGTGTGCACTTAACAATTGCGATAACTTAATCAACTCCACAGATATTTTCCTGGCATCTGGAGTCGAATTTAGTGTATTAATAGGTACCGCAGTCATAGCCATATTAGGAATTGTTCCTAATATTATCATTATTCATGGAATCTGCCGCAAGAAATCATTACAAAGGCCGACATTTTTCTTCATCGCCAACTTATCTGTTTGTGATATTTCGTTAAGTGTCTCCATATTAGCAAACATAACTTTGGTAATTTTAACGGTAAAAAGCAGCTTACAATTACTAACTCATATTATATTATGTAAAGCTGCTATGTGCTTGTATTACTGGTCTTATACCGCCTCAATACAAACTTTGATTATCATTAGTTGCGAAAGATATCATGCTATATTCCAGCCTTTTAAGCCCTTGAGAGCAAAAAGAGCTAAATTATTGTGTCTATA
>NW_002061211.1:5628-7818 GCF_000150275.1 Trichoplax adhaerens
TATAACAACTACTACTGGTGATTCTAAACCTAAGCATGTATTCCATACGCATCATATACGGTTTGGACAACTATAATCAATACTATATTATTTGTATCCCAATATCTTTTACCGGCTATCGCAATGGTCGTATTGTATTCGCTTATATTATATCAATTGCGAAAAAGAAATCATGCTGTAAGAACAGAATCTAGTAAAAGTAAACGCCTTAAACGTAAGACTGTTTGTATGTTATTAACGACCACAATTTTCTTCTTAATATTTACTGCACCTTGGGCTATGTTGTAATGAAATGAAAAGTGTAGAGATTAAGCTACAAAACTTTAACAAACTTTGATTCTATTTTCGTTGCACTCCGGTCGACTTAACGCTAATACTTTGACACCAAAATAAAATTTGGAAAAATAACCGAACAACAATTTATTTCAAAACAAAAATGGAGAGAAGTATAAACCGAACAACCTTACAAATACTTAGCTTTAAGCATTATTAAAATAAATGACAGACTTAAAAACTGTCAACGACCAAACAACCTTTCAAAAAGAAGAACGTTTTAACTTACGACAATTCGACCCCGAAGGCCTTTTAAATTCAACAAGTTCTTCAAATAAAATCTTCTACTCTGCCTCTAAATTTTCCGATTGCACTATCATTTATAGGCTTTTTCATCGAGCCGTCTGAGGTATTTAAAACTAAACATTTGCTAACCAATCGCTCTTAAGATCCGTTTTACAAAACTACTTTGCACCATTTAAGAAAACAAAAATCATTCAAAGTTCAGACACAATTTACCCTACGATTCCCTTACAAAACACTATAAAACTAACAAGCTAACTATAAAAATACATCAAACTTCATTTCTAACATAATTTCTATCATTAATACACTATAAAAGTCTAAAAATCAACCTTTAAACATCAAGATTTAGTCATAAAAACAACATTCTAACTACCTAACAATCAACACAACCTTCTGCCAATTTCCATCTTATTTTCTATTTTCCTCACTAAATCTCCTAATGTGACTTCAAGTCATGTCATAAAATTCCAAAGTTTCAAATTCATAACAAAAAGTCCAAATCTCAAAAATCAACTCTTACGATATTTTTCATGAACAAAAATCCAAAAATTAAAACAGAAAAATTATGATTCAGACATAATATTAAAAATAAACCCGACCGGTTCCAAAACAGGAAAATTATATCGGACACAAATCCGGAAAAATTCGGTTTTTATAAAGATCACAGTAATCGCTTATCAAAAAAATTTATATGACTATTACGACTACTTTTCTGACATTAGTATCGCTTAGTATTCGCGAGTATTGACAGTTGATGTTTTAGCGTCAGATTGTACTGTAACTGTACGATTATAGACTACATTACAGTACTTTATCGTCATGTTATAAATCCCCTTTCTCTAAGGATAGGGTTTTGCTACTAAGTCAAATTCCTTTACAATTTGAATAGACGATCAAACGCCCTTTATTTAGATTAGGCATTTGCTCTATAGGGCTACTTCTATAGTAATCTATATAATACCTTGTAAAATAATGAAGAAGAAAAGATGGCGACATGATGATTTGGCAGGGTAAAACTTAAAGACACTATCACTTCTAGGTATTTTCTATAGTAAAACAATACTAATTACATACTAAAAACTGCAAAGGACTCTACTTTTAGTCCTTTTACTACAATGTCATTGGCGGTAACTACAATTACGAGAAAATACGCAAGTATAGCAATAAATTTTTCTACTCCTTTTCAGCGATATCTTACTCAAGCAAGCAGAGTTCTCTTGCCTTTTACAACTTAATATCATCCATTAGTATACAGTATTTTTAACAAGCAAATCAGGAAATTATTTTTTTGTTTCTGCGATGTGTTTAAAAAAACTAATCATAATATCAACATCGTCGAACCAATATCGCAAAGTAAAGGAAATGCAACGAAGTAGTTGTATCAGACGATATCTATCAGATATTTGACGATAGTAAAATCACAGCAGATATTTGTCATGCTGGATAAAGCGTTACAATCTTAATTTCTTCATTATAAGAAAGGGATTCTCCTTCCAATATAATATTCTTTACAAACTCTTATCATTAACATTAGACAAAAAGATGTCAAAAGTGCAATAATTAAACAATAAGTAAATACTGGCATAACTATAAGCAAGTGGTATCTTCCTG
>NW_002061210.1:0-1419 GCF_000150275.1 Trichoplax adhaerens
CTAATTGACCCGGTTATAAGCAACAGTACTAATCTAATATTAATCAGCATCGTTAATGGATTTTAGGGTTACTGAAATATGCGATAATTCATAAAGCTCAACAAAATTTTGTATGCTTGGTTATTGTGTTAGATATAAGTAATGCGGCAAAATATTACACTTACCGCATCGATCAAATTTTACCGAAATATCGTATATCGCTTGTAGATTGAAAGAGACGAGTTCCGATAAAAAGAAGCTAGAAATTATGTGAAATAAGTAATGTAGCTCAAATATTAAATATTCGAATCGTAAATGTTTACATTCTCTAAGATTTATTAGTCTTTGAAAAATGTAACAGTTCTAGTTAATACTCTCAAAAGGTTACCAAGGAGTGCAGAAAATCGGGGAATTGTGATACTATACCCTGTGAAGCCCAGGCGAGAAGTTAATGTTAACATGGTACCATCGCTGCCCGCTGTTGCCAGAAAGTGTATAAACTCTATTTGAATAGCCAAATAGGGATAGATCGCCAATTCCCTCCCCATATCTGTTGTAACAAAATGTAAGGCAGAATATGTTAAATGCATAGATAGAAGGACTTGCGATAATAAATTGATATCCGGTCGGTTTTCTCGATGCTTCGGTGTATAGATAATAACCTGTGCGCATCAAATACGATATGCTGTTAGCTGACGTACTAAATATTTCGTGTATATATATTAATATTGAAGTCACTAATTTATTTCTAACTAAGAAAAAGTATTCAACTTGGACACTTAAAATTTATTTTATAGTAGCAACGAGAAAACTGAAGTAATCTTCTAGCTAAAAATGCAAATTAAATGAAGACCCGATGGCATCGTCAATTTTATTTGTAGCATTTATGTAATTTTGTCAGCAAGCTCACAAATTTACTGTGTGGTATAGTAATAGTTACGCTATAGATATTTCAGTCACGGTGACGTTTAATCATATATACTGCAGTAAAGCATTCGACGAAATTTTCAAAACAATTATATACGTTTTACTTTATGCTGTTTAGATTTGATGATAAAGTAGTACAAACCTGCTGGAGTGCCTAAAGTATGATCATTATTTGGACCAGTATTGGAAGTTGGTGTTTTTCCTTTATTTCTAGTCCAACGGACCGTGTTGCTAGTGCCATTTGCTGGATTTTGCCACTTGCAATTGCTCATTTCGAAATTACAACTTAAAGCAGTTGTATTCACTACGGTACAAAAGGTGTAATTAGCGTAAAGTATTCTTCACATTGATTATGAGCAATAACTCTAAAAACATTTGTCGTATTCTGACATGTGTTACTTAAGAATAACCTATATTACATAAACAACTATATGATCCATTGTTGTTATTGCAGTAAGCATCGACGGGACAATTGTGACCATTTGAAGAGCATTCTTTGATATCAGTACAGGT
>NW_002061210.1:4912-7820 GCF_000150275.1 Trichoplax adhaerens
TTCCACGATTTTGACAATAATTTGCGCTACAGACAAGAATATAGCCCGTAATTTCATATTATCACCTTGATACTCTACTTGATATGTAAAAGTATAAGATTCTGCTGTGTTCGAACATATAGCGATCCATTTTTGGACATAATTGTTCACAAATTTGCGCCTATATAAACGGATCTGAAATATGTTCATGCATGAAAGGTTACGCGCTAACACAATATGAACCATGTGCGTTTGTACGGTTTGCATTTTGACTACAGGTATTATTTTCTAAACATTCATTAATATCGTCACATGTCCAACCATCTGAACCAAATCGATAGCCGTTCATACAACTACATGTACAGCTACCATCGTTGTTTGTACATAGTTGATTACATGGACTAGGATTGAGGCTGCATTCATCGACATCTTCACATTCAGTCTGACTTCCATATGTTAGCGCGTAACCTTTCATACATGAACATATTTCAGATCCGTTTATATAGTTGCAAATTTGCGAACAATTATGTCCAAAATCACATGGATCGCTAACGCTACATGTTAGGTTGTTATTATTTAGTTCAAAACCTTGTTCACACTCACATGTAAACGATCCTTCTGTATTAATACAAACTTGGTAACATGGTCTAAATCGTTGGCATTCATTTATATCCACGCAAGTAAGTTTATCACTACTTAACTCGTAACCTTGAATACATGAACATGTATAACTTCTGATGGTGTTATTACAAATCTGGCTACAATTATTAGACATATTTTGACACTCATCTACGTCATAACAGTTTATGCTATCGCCTACATAGCCCGAATTACAAGCGCAGCTATAAGAACCAATTTGATTAGTACATGTAGCGACATTACTGCAGTTATTTGATCCAGTAATACACTCATTAACATCAGTACATCCTCTATTATCACTATTCAGAGTATAGCCAGGTAAAGACTGACAACTGTAGCTCCCCTCTTCGTTAATACAAGTTTGACTGTATGCATGTGTGCCATTTAAACATTCGTCATAATCAGAACATTTCAAGCCATCACCGACATAACCTATTGGGCAATTACTACATGTATAGCCAGACATCGGAGCGATATTGTCCGTACAAGTAGCATTACTGAAGCATGGTTGATCTGCACATGCATTAAAATCTTGTGTACAATGATTACCAGTCCAAGCAGGATTGCATCTACATTTAACTTGATCAACATTATCAACAGTAGCCATTTCGGCTGGGTAATCGCATGTGCCATTATTCGAGCAATAGCACATAATAATTTGAGGTGCAAGCTCGCTTCTTGCTCCTTTATTATCTGTAGCAACAAATGTTAATGAAATATTCTCATAGGTAGATATATTCCATGTAAATGTGTAAGTTTGTCTATCGAAATGGGAATTTATTGGAGGATTAATGATCGCGACTGTAACAATGTCGCCATTATTAGGATCTGTTATGTTCAATGTTGTAGTAAACATATTTCCATAAGTGACATTATATGTCGTCAATCCAGAAATTTGAGGGGGGAAATTTTCTAATTGATTACTTGTATCTTGATATGTCTGAGATGTATCTTTACTAACGACAGCAGCATCAAATAAACATTCACTATTATTACCGCATTGTGCTACGGCTTGGTTATAGAGCTCCGTATTATTAGCAAATAATGCTTGAATATTTTGACCAAAGATTGGCGTAAAGTTTAAATCTGAATAATTACTAGCCGATAGACCATTAGAATAGATAAAAAGTGAATCACTAGCGTTAATCATCCATAATTGGCCAAAAATTGTAAAATATTTGGGATTCTGTTGAATTGATATTCAAGTATGATCCATGTGGTCGTTTGAAATCATGATTGATATTATCATTCCAAGTACCTAAAAGACCAGATGTTATACCTTTAATTTCATCAGGTGCATTGAAAGCAATAGTTAGCATTTGTGTTAATAGTGTAGCTTCCATAGATACTCCAGACGTAAAGATCGCAGCTACTGTTATATTTGATAATCATTGTACGTCCTTGTAACTGAAAATTTTTATTTATAGTTTGCAATAGAATATATTCACCCAGTCCATTGAAGGTGTATAGTTTTCCATCAAATGTCCTTACATGAGGATCACCCCAGAACCACGCTTTTCGCGATGCTTTATATCCAACACATTTATTGATAGGTCTTTTCTTCAAGTAGAGACTACATAGGCTAGATCGCATGCAACAATCCGTTAGAGCCTCATTGTTTCTGGCTTGTAAGGTAGTATTCCTGAAAATAAATGAGCTTCCAAAGGGATAATTAGTAATTAATGAACCGAAAGATTTTCCTGCTAAAGAGTAGCAGCATCGTTGATATACACACTCGCCACTGAAAACTCTTCGTGAAAACCTTGATCTCACGTAAAATGTATTCAAGTTTAATCTAAATCGTCTATCACGAATAGCTTGAAGGATAGAGCAAGGGCATGGCCTTCGTAGTAATTCATTTAGATAAACATCTGGTAATGGTTCATTGACGAACCAAGTTCGGCAACGTTGAGCATAATTAATATGATTTATAGAGGGATCATCAACTCTGTACATTCATCTGCCTTTTTTACCATAATTTCCAGTTGCACTGTCAATCCGTAACAATTGTTTTGTGTTGAAATTTGGTAATTCATAGTATACATAGGGAATTTATTACTATAGCCTACTCTAGCATTTGTAAGTCGATATCTTTTCCACCAATTCATACCTTTATCTTTACATAAAAATGAGGCAAATAGATGATTTCCATCTGATGACAAAACCAATTGGAATGTATTAGTTATACCGAATTTTGAAGTGTGAAGCAGATGGGTAAGGAGCTAGTTTGTACCATGTAATGGTAGTTACTGAAGTTGCGTTAAATCGGGCACGATTGAATCATATAAAC
>NW_002061209.1:0-1096 GCF_000150275.1 Trichoplax adhaerens
AGTAATTTTGATGATTGACTAGTCCCTAGAAAGGTGTTTTATCAATTTTCTTTATTCAAAGGATTAAGTCAAAAGATTGATGACGTCAAATACCCTAATCTTTATGTCTTCTCTAGCACAAAGTAGACATTTTCGAATTGTAGCGATCTGATGATAGAACGTAGCAGTATGATAATATAAAATTAGATTTAAAAGGGTGAGATATTTCATTATACGGATTACTGCGGAGATAAAGTGGTACAATTGTCTATAGGATCATAATTTCGCGGCCTTAATTTTCAAATTTCTTTCCAAAATTATTCTTGTCGATAGATAGTGACTTAATCACCTGTGATTCTGTAATCTGCGTAGTAAGTATTAATATCTTTATTCCTATTTTTAATTATATAATCCATTTCCTATTCAGATCATTTAAGTTACTTCAGTTTCTATCACTATTGATAATACGCAGATCTGCATTGAAAAAACTGGATAAAGTACTGTAGGTAAAGCTAAAATATAACGATGTTATTGCACTATTGTTGGGCTATAAATAGCTGACTTAATACAAATGATTGATATGAATATCTTGCGTAACATCCATTTTTAAAATAATAGAATTAAAAAAATTTTATAATAATGCCTCAAATAATATAAATCTCTCAATCTATATTTAAAACAGAATTCAATAAGAATAGACTTTTTACTCAAGCAAAAATGTAAAACAATAATCAGTGTCTTATGAGATCTATAAAAAGGACACATTAGCAAAGTAATTATCTAAATTTTTACGATATTTAATTGGAAATTTAACAGGCAACCAAAGTGTTGCCTTATATTTCATACTATTCCGGAAAATAGCTAAGCTAATATCGCATTTTACTGTATCAGTACTCGTCAAGTAGGGTAAGCTTACAGCGAAAGTAAACACTTTCGAACTTATATGCTATTTACTTTTTATTATACTCCTCACATCCAATGACAGTATTGTATGCATTCTTACAAGCTCAGAAGTTTAGCTAGACTCGAGAAAACCTCTTTCTCAATATTTCTACTCTTTTATATGCGTTTTAGCAGGTGACGTTTGATTTCTACTATATGCGTTGTAGCATACAGA
>NW_002061209.1:3746-7835 GCF_000150275.1 Trichoplax adhaerens
AGCTATTATTCAAGTCCGAAATATTATCCATGCCTATAAATTCCTTGCCTTGGTAGATTGAATTTATGAGTATATATATATTTATACATTCAGATTAATGCATCAATATAAGTGATATTTTGTTTTATTTATCGGAAACAGTAAAAATCCAGGTAGTGGAATATCGCATACTTTGATCAGACTGTACTAGCTAGTGTTCATAATAGGTTTAAATATTTAAACACCTTTGAAAGGTAAAATGCCGCTAGATTATTATTTGTTAAATAATTAACTGGTGTTGCAGTCTTATAAACCTGAAGAGAATCAATAAAGGATCTCTATTGCCTTAAGATTATCGGACCAATTCTAGTTCAATATAAATGAAGAACAAGAGGGTATATGAAACGCTTTTTTTATAACTATAAAATCCGTATATACTGACAGCTAATATTCTTGAAGCTCAATTATTATAAATATGGCATTGAAAACAATCATTAGCATCGGACCACCCTCTGTTTTGCTTTGTCATTATCACATATTAAATAGGATTGATTACAAAAACTTTTAACCATCAATATTTCTAGCTCGATATGAACTTTTCTTGAACTTTCATTCCCATACAATAAAAAGCACAAAGTAGATAGATCTCAAGTTGTACAACAACGGACCATACAGTTATCATCAGTTCAGCCGTAAGCTTTTGCCGTAGTAAAATTCTAGTTAAAATCTTTAATGATATCTAGCCTAATAGATCTATCAATAAATGTATGACTTCATTTTTAGAACTGAAATTTCAATCATTAGATGACGTAAATACATTCTATGTATATAATATTATCCATTGATGAAATCATAATAGCGCATATTAATATTTAACTTGAGTAGTAATAAAATTTAACACTTAGGAAAATAATTGGTACGGTAACCGATTCTGGAGATCGTATATTAGTCAGTCTCAAGAAAAATTGAAAGTGTGCCTAAATTTAGTTATTAATTTATTGAAATCATTTGTCACTATAAACTCAGTAATTCAGCTAGAGGCTGGGTTACAGTTAATTTAAAATTAGATTACCATGACTTATGTAAACTTTTATGATACATAATATGGATCGTCTGTCTTTAAATTAAATACAGGCCAGTATTTAAGAAATCAATTAGAAACAATCCAAGAAATCGAGAGAACACTTCAGCAGAAAAGATGGAGCACATTGGATTGCTATAGCCAATAGAAATTCTTGAATTCTTGGCGATGCACCTGCAGCACAACTGCATGTTTAAAATAAAAAAAATTGGTACAGCAGCATATTATCTATCTAATTCCTAGTTATTACTTTAACACTTAATTGTGCTAACGATGATGATTTAATTAATCCTGACTGAACTACTAACGTATTAGTCCAGGACAACTGTAAAAGCTAGGAGACAGACCTGACAGGAACTCCTTATTTTTGATTGAGAGGTGAGAAAATTAGGTGTTACGGTAAGGTAATCGGTCTACGGCATTAACATGAGCTATTACATGTATTTTAGTAGTTTATTGTATATATTATTGCTTAAAAGTATATAATTTGTTTATGAGGGACTACTAGAATTACATCTTTGAATATTTCTTGGCTAAACAACACTAAATCCTAACTGATATTTTAACCGCTTTACACTAGACAATTTTCCAGTAGTGTCAATGATTTGCGAGTAGCGATTAATTACTTTTTGAATAACACGTTATCGATATTGTTTAGTAATAATTAGTAAAACGCTATGAGACATTAAGAAATATTGTTTTCCTTATGGATTACCTTTCGGAGCTCATGATGAGAGTCTAATGATATCTATCTAAGACATTTATGGATGAGACTTGAACTACTTGCCGTAACTAGGTTTATGAGTTAAGTCCTTAATGAACTACATAAATTTTTATAACTGTTGACTAGATACGAAATCTCGCTTAGGGGCCATCGTAACATAATGGATAGTAATTAAGAGATATAATATACGGACACCTTTAAAATCCTAAATGCATGCTTGTAAATTCGATCTTCAAATACCATAAATAGAAAAAAATACATTCTTTCTACGGCTTTGGATTGATTTATTAACAATATTATTTGTAATATACATGCGATACAGTCCATAATAAGTTGAGTACAGAGGATACATTGCATTTGCTAGTAATTGAATAATTAGAAATTTAAAAATTATAAAAAAAAGAGAATTGAACTGTACAATGTCCGCCTACATTGTCAAAATTTTGAATGCATCTTGGTAAAGATTGACGATCAAAGATAGTATAAACAATAGACGGAGAATTAAACTTGGAGATTTTGAATTAATTTTGGAAGATATGATTATATATTATGGGTAATACCGCATGCAAAATGGTGAATACTAGGAAGATTGAAAAGCTGTTGCCAATTAATTTAAAAAACGATTTGTTCGAAATCATGTATAATAGCTTGCACTGTTATGTTAGGTTCTAAGCTAATGTCGTACGAGTCTAGTTTTCAGATCAGTCGCTAAGTAAGAGGATAACCTTAATCTCACATAATTAACTGTATAATCATGTGCCTGTTAATTTATTAGTCTATCGTACATCTCAGTATTAGTGTTAATGCGACTCAACGGCAATTTTTTATATCATGTTATTATTAAAAGGTATCGCATAATAATATCGATTCAATCACTGAACTCTAATTAAATTATAATGCAAGTACTCGTGAGTCTCAGCAATCAGCACGCATCGTACTAACCAAAATATTAATTACGAAAGTTTTCCTACTATATAATAGATATAATATATTACAACAATAATGATATTAATTTGCGATATATGACGGTGTTTACTGTTTTACAGTGTTACAATAAAAAAATTTAAATTTGAATCAATGAATCTTGGTCACTCTAGCAAATTTTATAATTGACTCAATAGTCTTAATAATTTTAGAAGTTTTGTCGGGTATTAAACAGTTCCCTTTTACCTTAATCACTTATCTTATTTTAGATCTCTAATGTATATTAATGAACTAGCGACAAGTCTACGACATTGCTACCATTAGTTCATGAATGATGTTAGAGTAGTTTATTAAAATATTAATGCAAACTAGGTTGTATTTAAATCGAAAGTTGCAAAATTCATCAATAACATGACACTATCAACTCTATTCCAAACGATAAATGTTTCTTGTTCGGTAACATTCTAAAGACTCGCAGTTTTCTAGGTAAGGATTGCATACTTATTTTTCAATATTTGAATTAGAATTTTAGTTACAATTCGAAAGAAATAGTTCATAACGCATACATTCGCAACATTATTTCTCTCATATGCGTCGTAGCTTACAATATTTCTTCTCTTTTATATGTTTTGAAGCTTGCAATATTTCTTTTCTTTTATATCCGTTGTAATTTGCAAAATTATCGATCAATATGCGGCATTTAACGAAATCCGTGCGAGTCTGCAAACTATAAATACTGATACATTGTGTATCAGACAGAAAAGTTTGACTACTAAATAATAATATCTCTAAAATATATCTAGTAATTACTATAATAGGCATAAATGTGTAAGTAGGATCATAACATCTTATTTCATATGAAATATTGGGAATACTATCAACTTATTCTTTCTAATGCAAGGTTTTCCATAAGGTAGGTTATAGCATAATCTTCAAGATAGATTAGCGACATCAATAATCCTTTCAAGTCATTTAAGATAATTATCGACAGTAGGTACAGTTCTAAATAAAGTTATACAGATAGAAATCAGCTATTTTCATATGAGCTTTAGATTTTACAAGCAATTTTTTGGTTTGGGCTATAAATATTTCTTATCCTTTCACTACTGGTACTGAATAAAAATGATTATCGTAACTATAATAGAAACTGTTCTTAATGTCAAATACCAATTCTACTTACCTGACAGTTGAATTAACATTTAGATCCATATTACAAGAGAGCAAATACAGATTGTCTATTTCTAGTAATGAGGTAGAAGTTTTTATTAAATTATTGAAACTAAATATATTTTATCTTTACTATAATTAAGTAAAACTGGATTCAAAATATTACACCATCAATATTCGAGCTTTCCCATGAAATCCGTTTAGAGTCGACGTA
>NW_002061208.1:0-3603 GCF_000150275.1 Trichoplax adhaerens
GCCAATGGCATCCTTAACAGGTATTNTACTCTTTTAGCAAACAATAGGACTATGTAAAAGTGAAAGGAAACGATAAGATAAGATAGTTAGAAAAAGTCGTACTACAGGCAATGGATGCAAATTAGATGGGTTTAATTTTGAAGTGAAGGCCAATGAGTGAAAAGACTAAACACTTGAGATCTTGAACCAAATAGTAAAAGCCGCGTAAGCCATCAGGATCTTTGCAGTTATTTACATCAATGAGTGAACCAATTTTGCTGGTTGTAAAGCATATATGATCATCACCACTGACAATTTCTAATTCTTGACGTCCAATACGATCTGGTGGCGGCCATAGGGAATCATCTTCGCGCAAGACTTCGCTATCTTCCACGATCCGTTTCAACTCGTCCATCACCGAGCGATGACTAAACACTTCCTTACGAATCATCGTATCATTCTTATAATTAGAATTGTTGGCATAGCGTAGCAGTCCATTGGGTCTAAATTCGAATTCAAGAAATTCATGGCCAAATTTCCCTTTATGGCCTACATAATATCGAAGATAAAAGTCCGCCATCTTTGTCAGCCAGTACTAGTGGTAGAAAGGTCCACACTACAGTCTCACACGCGACAAACTTCAGCCAGCAAAGTATCGCTGCTTTTCTTCTTACCGTGTACAGTACAATCCTGCACAGTGTAAAGACTGTAGACAAATCAGCCAATACTGTACCCAGTACGATGAAGGATAAGGTATCTTAAACGGTACTGTAGAAGTGGGTGTTTTCCTCTTCAGTGGCCAGCAGTAGTTGAGTAGAACAGGTCACAGGTTAGGTCATTCTCCTATACTGAACTGTATACTGTACTGAAGCAGTGAAAGCGTCTACTGTTATAGTATAATCTGTACACGACAAGACCACGACAAGACCACGACAAGACTAGTCCAGTACAATACGGTAGAAAGAGGACATAGTTTTGCATTTTCCGGTTCATTCTCCTATACTGTATACGGTAGCAGTCAAAGTGTCTACTGTCATACTATATTCTGTACAGGACAAGACCATAACAAGACTGTGTCCAGTAGAAAAAGGTTACAGCTTTCGCATTTTGCTGGTCATTCTCCTGGATACTATAGCACTGAAAGCATCGACAGCACTGTTATTATTAGTGCTGTAGACGTCGAGCGATTGGACGTCCAACGGACGTTCGATTTTGGACGTTCGGTAAGGACGTTCGTTGTCAGATCGGACGTCGACGAACTGTACTGCTGTTACGTACTACTGTATGTACAGTGTATAGTATAGTCTTACAGTATACCGTACTGTACAGTCACTGTGTTGACACTGTACACTGTGTACGTTGGTACAGTACGTTCAATGAACGTCCGACGTTCAAATTGGACGTTCGTATGTTCGTTCATTAAAACTGGCTAACGTCCACAGTACTAGTTATTATACCGTCCTCTGTATAGCGTACAGTACTCTGTACAGTACAATGTACAGTAGATCATTTGCACTACTGTACTATACTGTACTGAACGCTACTGTAACTGTACAGTACACCAATGCGGAGAATTTTCTTTTAACTGTACTGTACTGTACTGTAGTCTTGAAATCGCTGAAATGCAACAAGGTAACGAAACGCAATACGATACGGACATTACAGACAGACAGATAAACCTTCCCTAAGGTCGATCGAGCAAGCGATACAGGCTACTTTTAATGCTTACTATACAACTTTACTCTATCTTCCAACAGTATACTGTTCATTGAGTACAGTTATGGACTACTAGAAAAAATACTTAGACCTGAAACTTTCCTCGGATGGACGGACTTTTCATATCAAATAAGGCCGAAAATATCGAAAAATAGTTTTACTCAGTAGAGATCTTCCGTATCTGTTCTCTAAATCATTCGTATTCATTTGAATAAGATTCATGATCTAAATTGACTATTACTAAGCAGAGCTTAGTATAGGCAATGCAATGCACTGTAATATTACTTACTGTTAATTTAGAAAAAATCAGTCCATTCCGAATCGACTGTCTCCTTACTAAAGTACTGTCGTAGTGAAGTGTTGGGCACAATTTATTGACCAAAGTAAGCCAAATGTCTGTCCGTCCAAAGGAGTTTCAGAGTCCAGCAGTCCATAAAGTGAAAACAGTCGCCAATTGGACATTTGGTAGCCATGGCTGCAAAAAATTGCGATCTTCTTTGTATTCTTTTAGCAACAGCAGGAAATACTGGTGAAAAATTGTATTTCAAGTATCCCTATTCTCCTTTTCTTCACAAGAAGAAAGCCAGTAAGCAAGGTAATACGATGTGGTACATCTTGTATAGTACAAAGTAGCTATAATAGTGGCCGTACAAACCTCGGTGAGCAACATGTTTGTTGATGTCCATTTAGCAGCTTCTGCAAACTCAAGCTAGGCTTCTTGTTAATTAAGAACCATGAGCTAGTAATCAAGTAATTTACCCTTACGATAGGGACTTCATTGACAGACAAACACATTGTTGATCGATTTCATATTTATGATTTTGTGCTTTGCCCTTGGTCAATTCGATTATTTGCACTCAAAGAGGACCAGCAGGAACTCCGCTCAAGAAGGTTAGCTACAATTGGGCATCGTTATGCCTTGTTTTGTCTTCGCTTCTGTTCGACTTGATATTTTGTCGTCTAATAAATGATTTTCTCAATAACCCTAACTGAATCATGTAGTTGACGCTCATTATGGCTGGCTTATCCTACGATAGAAATGAAATATGAAACCGATTATGCATAATCTTTAATTCTTTCCATGTTGATTTTTAGTGTCAGCTTTACAAGTAACAACTTCACCCCAGATAGCTATATAGATTGTCCGCTATGGAGGTAGGCATAAATTCAATTAACAAGGGCATATCTGGCGTATGTTGAGCCTAGTTAGTTTTGAGTAGTGACTAAAAGATCATAGATGCTACCCAAAGTTTGTAATTGCCAAGCAAAGCCTGTCTTAAAGAATAACTATCACTGATTGATTGAATTATCCTACACACAGTATGTTGATTCGGTTGCTTCTTGTTGCAGTTTTTCTGACTCGCTATTGGCAAGTATTTTATCTCCTAAAGAAGCCATGTGCAATAAAAACTTCGAGTTAGCCATTGACGATATCCTATTTATTGGCTATCCAACGATCATGAAAGATGCTGAGGTAATATTTCATCGTTGATGCAAAATTTTATTAATTTAAAATTGCTGCAGTAAATTGTATGCACAAGTACTATAGTTAAATAGGGTATTTTTTGCATGCGCTATGTAGTGGAGTCGATAGGTGAGTATTCATTAAGAAATTGTGCAAATAACCTTTTACAACAGCCTATAAACAGATCAACATTATTATTCTTAATAGAACCCAATAACGGCGTCATCTGCTTCCGGAAGTCCAGCATCTTCATTTAAAGGTCCTGCAACGACCAATTTACTCCATATTACATTTGTTCTACAGGTATCTTGCATAAATTCAGTCTAGATGTACTGGAATGTGCGTTCTTCACTGCCTATCTAAAACTTCTCTATTAATTGAGTACGTCGTATAACCAGTCTTGATAAAACTACTGCTTCAATCTAACTGAAGTTATCACTTAA
>NW_002061208.1:6027-7834 GCF_000150275.1 Trichoplax adhaerens
TTTGCAACATAAGCGAAGTAAGGAAAGAAGGTAATATTGTAATTCTTAATATATTGGTATGTATCCTTGTATATTGTAGCAACATCGATATATATTGCTGATATGTAAGCTTGAGATTAGAGAATTAAATTTCGAATTATACGAAAACAAATTAAGTGAAGAAGATGCGGAAAGGTTATCTAGGCAGTTACCAAATCTTGCATACTTAACTGACAGTCACAAGGCTACAATCATGAAATATGTGGGCACGAAGCAAAAGGAAGAAATACAGTTCTTTATCAGGTATTGTTGCATACGCAACCTATCAGTCATGATCTTTACGTTCGATTGGATAGTTTGTTAGAATTTTCATTACTTAAAATATTTATAGGCTATGCAAATATTTCGATGGAAGACACCATATCGAAGATATCATGTACTGGGAAAATTTGCCGCGCGATGAAATCTTTGAGATACTAAATAGATTTAATGAGATTACTATCACGTTTTGGTTAAGAGACATTGTGACAATTGCGACCTAACTCTTAATAGTGTAAAGATTAAATCAAATTATCGTGGTATCACGAGCAATTGTTCCAAACCGTAGGATGACACAAAAATTCCAATGACTGGTATTGCAATGAAAAATTGTTTCCAAAGTCTACTTTGTGGTTATCCCATACCATTGCTGACATGTAACACCAAAATGTTTCAAGGCTAGGTATCGAATTATTACCATACGAATGCATAGTTATGGCGTTACCAATTTGAATACGACAACTGTAGCACTATTTAAAATTGAAATTTACTTAATTAAAGATAGATGGTTATCGCACCCTTGTATTGAGTTGGATCAGCTATCGTTGTGATAGTTAATAGATTTGTACGCTGATATACCATGTCTGTACAGCCTAATGGATCCAATTCTATTTATATTTTATTAAGTCATTATGCTAGATCATAATCATACGTTATTAATTCAAGTTTAAAACCCAAGCCAGTCGATGCTTGATGGTATTTATCGCGACACTTTCAGATATAATCGAGATGGCGTGAACATCCAGCGATATTTATGAATACTTTATTGTATATTGCGGGAGACTTGTTATATAATATCTGGTATAGAATGAATTAATAAAACTATTTTTACGCTTATTACGAATTACTTCATTCTACTGATTTATCCCCTGAGCAATTCTATTTCTATTCCTCTCAGGAAGCCATAAATTATTACTGCGAATCACGTGTGAGCTGCTAATGAATATAAGTTTATTATTCATGTTCATGTAGACTGTCACTAACTTACGCCCAATCATCCATCTGCTAAAACTATTCCAAATATTAGATAGAGAAAATTCGTATTATTAGTATAAATAGTTCTCTCTGCGTATACAAATTAGCTTATTGATGGGAACCAAAAGATTAAAGTAGGTATACAAAATCTTTTACAATTATAAGTTGAAAGAGTGTTAGATTAACGAGCACGAAAATTTGGGGTAATATTTAGGTGTAATTGTAATTTATGGAGCCTTACTAAATGACTATCAATCTGTAAATAAATACTATGTCACATTTTACAAAGTATCGTCAGTTAAAAACTTAAATAAGATAGAATATTTTCGATACGAAGTATTCCAATGGAAAGGTGAAAAGGATTTGGGAGATATGAACGCTAAAGATCATCGAAAACTAAACTTTCAGACGAATGACGATTGGATTAACTCCTGTCTAGAAACGTAAAGCTTAAAGTTTCCACCATATCAAGGCTGCCTTATTGTCACTTTATCAATGGACAAAAGAAACTCAGCGGTAATATGCTTCTACGGTT
>NW_002061207.1:0-3961 GCF_000150275.1 Trichoplax adhaerens
TAAATAACAATCTTAAGAGAAATTTTATTGAGATCAGACTAATTTGTAACAACCCATTGAAAATATTATCTTAATACTCCATTTATTATGTGACTTCAACCCGTCGTTAATACTTTCATTTCCCTGATTTAAAACACAAAGAATTGTTACCTTCCTCTTTATTACCTTTTCGTTATCCAAAATGCACTATTTTTACAATAAAGCATATAAAATTGAAGATAATAATAAGCGTGTGAACAAATAAAAACGATGTTTTTTAGTTGAAATTTTCCTGAATTATCGAAATTAAAGATATCGATACTGAGGAAATTACAATGCAAACACTCTCAGATTGATTAGAACTATGACTTTATTTTAATTTCGCTCGAATATTTATCAATCATTTATAAAAGTAAGACGTTCCTTTTGTTAAAGCTAGGATATATAAACAGCTATCTTGCAGCTCAAAATCTTAACCACTGGAAATCGAACACTAAGCTTCCTTAAAATATTGTCTATTGCTTTACTTTGGAAATTCAGGAAGGATCGCAGAATTTATCTCAAGAATTAATTTAGAAAATTAAAAGTTGTTGAGGTACGTATTAACATTAAGCGTTTTTTAAAAATCAAGGTTATAGTCGCAATAATATGTATTAATCATTCAATCTATACTATATTCGAAGATGCCGTATATTCATCATTTCAATTTCAATTCGAATACTACAGTCTATCCAGTACTAAAAATTAATCTTTATTTCATTGACTATAAAGAAGGATCATTGCAAGAAAATGAATACTAAATTGGCTCTCATTGCGTGTCTATTTCTCTTTGCATTTGCTTACGCCACTGAAGATGACAATTCTAAGCTCGATAATGACAATAAGGGTGGGCATGGACCAGGCTATTACGATATTGCTGAAAAGGATGTCCATAAACTAGACCCGTACGAAATTGCCGACAAAGATGCATACAACGAACTTGGAGAAATAGATGAGTCTTATGACATGGATAAAGGATTCGATTCAGAATTTGAGAATGGTCTAACCGAGAAAAGCACCGTGAGTATTTAGGATAATTATACATCGTAGCTTTTAATAATACTACCATGCAGACGAGACTGCTATCTATCATTATCAGTACATCTATCATAATTAAGGCATTATTCGGTGACATTCTATATTACATAGGTAGTATGATCTACTATGATACTATATGATTCAAAGTAAATTTATCGTGCATTACTAAAGCAATTTCATCATAAGATACCTTGCAATTTATAATAATAATACATATAGAAGCTACTGTCTATAATTATCAGTAAGCTTATCATAGTTACGGCATAATTTGGTAGTATTTTACATTTCATAGTTAGGATAATCTATAATGATAATTGAGGATTCAAAGTCATTTAATAACACATTTCTACAAGCAATCTTATCCTAAAATCAGCTCCTTCTCACAAGTTAACTTTGCGCTGTTAATTGTGAAAATGAGTAGTCTTTTAATGCAAATATTCCATAAAATTAAAAATTTTTTAAATATATCTATCTAAATACTAAAACTCTTTTCAACTTGAAATTTACTATAGCAGGCCTTTTGGCGCCGTCGCCGCCGCCGTCGTCGTCGTGCTCCAGCCCCTGCTCCGAAACCTCGACGTCCCATCATCTTCCATTTTTATCGTCGTCGACAGATTTTCGTCTATGGCAAAAAACGATAAAATATTCACTACAGAATTAAACTAGTTTATAAGGTCCATTTTCCTAAAATTAGAGAGCAACCAAGACAGATAAGAATCGTATACTGTCTATATTTTGCTAAACTAAGAATGTAGAATATTTAAATGCTATTTTATCGCATCTTGTTAACAGTAGTTTAAAACTGAATGATCCGTAAAGTATTACTGCTAGTTCATGGCTAGACGAAGTAGTCTATAATTGCAATATCAAATTAAAATTTTTCAGTAATAATATGTTATTTACGTTATGTACCTGATATTGCCTGTATCTGATCCTAGTCTTCTTTTTTGGTCACAAAATAAACGTTTCATATACGATGAATTCAAGGCCTTGAATGTTGAAATCAGATTTTGATAGTTCTCCAATCAATTTTTCCAAGGAATAATTGTTATACCAACAAGTTCAGCCAAGCTAATTAAATGATAGTTCCTAGTCTTTATAATATCGAATTACTCTTTAGCCATATGAGCTTAGATAAGCTCTTTGTGATGTCTTTCCTAATAGATATGGTGCCGATTCTATAAAGTTACTTTACAAATTGATACGATTCCTGAGAATGCGCTCATACAGTACTCTATATGAATACTGGAATTATTCATAAATAAAGTTTAGTCTAGCTAAATTACTAATGATGGTTCCTAGTCTTTATGGAATCGCTTAAATTACTCTTAGTTGTATGTACTTAATAAGGCCTTTTTCGTGTCTTTCCAAATAGACATATTATCGATTGTATAAGCTACATCACGAATCGATAAGATTTCTGGAAATGCACTTATATAGTACTGTATATAAATACTGGAAAATATTCACAATTAAGTTTAGTCAAGCTAATGACTAACGATGATTCCTGGTCTTCATGATATCACTTAAATTACTTTCCATACAGTCATTGATCTACTATAATGATCAGGTAAAACTTTATCCAATTTTAGTCATCGTTTTGCAGACTCTAACCTAATAAAGCATTTCATAACATCGCATATCCATACTAGGATATTCTTGTGAAATATTCTTCATTTCGTTTCGGTCAATATCTAATTCAATTGCCAATTTTTTTCCTGTCTGCACTAATACTTCGATAAATTTTTTTTATGAATGTTGATGTATGTACTGTATAGTGCAGAAAGTGAAAGGTGAGCTGTTTAAACTGTAGAATTAAGGGAAAATTAACTATATTAGACGGATACAAGGAGCTGCTATACGAGGTGATATTAGTACTTATTTTCATGCCATGGATAAATTTTTTATCAGTTTTGCGTAATATTTAAATCATCAATATTAAAAAAATTGACGATGTATGTTTTAAAAGTAACCGCTCATAACTTTACTGGTAACTGCGTGCGTATTTAATTTATTAGCAGCAGCTGATGATCATGCACTCATCTAACAATTTGCATTAGTAAGATAGTTAAGAGCAAGCTGCAAAAGTTAAGTATAATCATCGCTAGTTGCAGTAGATGTAAATATTCCATGCAATACTGTAAGATAACTACATCAATTTTTACGTTAAGTAATACACGGATTGATTTCATACGGAGTATAGTAGAAATGCTATTTAGTTATTATAACTTAAGATCGAATTTATAACTTATGAAATGCTACCCTAAATTTTGATAAATTACTGCTGCAAATGAACTATAAACGAGATCAAACCAATCACTCTATGCTTACCAGCTTCCGGTACTACCCTTTGCTCTTTTTCTTGCTGTTGATCTGTTGAAATGTTTTTGTGTTTCTCGGGCATAGTTTGTGATGAGCCTTCTGATTGTTGATCTGCTTCATAAGCAGGTTTTAGCATATATACAAAATGTATTAAAATTAGAAAGGTACCTGGTTTAAACAACAATTTATCTATTATGCTTCTAGGCAGGTGCAACAGTAAAAAGTACGACTAGTTTCTCTATAAAACTATGTTTTCTACAGGTAATTAAAATTGATTCAATATCTGTGAAAGGAAGCTTTGGCAAAAATGACAGTGGATAAATTATTGCGAAATATATGATGTGATGAAGTAACTGTAACTATACTGTATTCGCCTAGTAAGTGTTCAATATTTCTATGATATACCGCTTGTGTTTACTTAATTATGAGCAATAATGCTACCTAGAAGTTTTTTTTTCCTCGTAAATCATCCAGTCTTTAACAGATTTGCTTCTTACACTTATTAAATAAATATAAGATTCTTATATTTATACTTATATATAAATCTCTTATATTTTGCTTGAGCGAAATATATACTGTATAT
>NW_002061207.1:5747-6650 GCF_000150275.1 Trichoplax adhaerens
TCAAAAATTTTGTAACATGCTTATATGCTTATATATATATGTTATATAACAGATATTTGTCTACAGTTCGTGTAGGGATAATCCAGGATATTGTCCAGGGATAACACCCAGTAATACCTATAAAATACACAGATTAACAAGTATAAGAGAAATTCAGTTCACAACCCAAAATGTCAACTATAGGTCTAATGGCGATAAAGGGACGATTATATTATGGCAATAATGTTAGGGTTTGCGTTTAAAATGACATCGATTAAGATTGCTTTAACTGGTTCAAAGACTTACCTGCTAAGCAAGATGAGATTGCTAACACCCAACAATATCTGTCAAAAGCACAGATTAATAAGTATAAGAGAGAAATCTGTAGTATGGAAAAAGAAAGTGAGAAAAAAAGATGTTCACTGGTTGACTGCCATTTCACGTGTGGAAGGCAGTAGAAGAAGAGGAAGACTAAGTAGAGAGTCGGCGCTGCAAGCTACTGTGCAAAATAGCTTGTCACCCTATAGGAGTAGGAATGGAGTCTACAGCGGACAATATTATAAGCAAGATATCAACCGAGTAACCTCACTTGGACTGAGAAAGTATCGCACAGGCTGCAAAATTTGTATCCCACAGGCATTTGTATCCCAAAATTTGTATCCCACAGGCTGCTTACTGCATGCTCGCCATCAACTTTTCTTGGCTCTAATTGAAATCACTAATTTACTTTGTAAACTGTGGATAGCAAGGTAAGAAAGAGAATGAAAGCAGGCAATCTCGCCTTTGGGGTCGGGAAAAAGTGGAAGACAACATGGACAACAAGGTAAGACGATTTTCTTTTTGCAATATCCCTTCCAGTCATGATCGCCTTTGCGAGCAGAAATGTTGTACAAAATACATTGACTATTTTATCTTCTCATATAT
>NW_002061207.1:6700-7914 GCF_000150275.1 Trichoplax adhaerens
ATGGACGAATATGCAATGGTGTTTTGCATTATTTATTTTTGGGCATTGGTTTTACTGACATTAGGGGTATACTTTATCCATCTGTACAAAGCACACATCCATCATCTTGATTGATAGAGGTGATGTTAATTTAGTTTATTAATAGCTGAAGAGATCGCCATCTACAGTATTACAAGACTGTCATCAATATCTACTTTAGACTAGATGGGATGCTTAATGATAGATAGGCTGCAATTTTGCAATCCATTTTCTCCATCCCAATGTTGATCTTTATGTTCTCCTATTTTACCAATGTTTTGTTAGGGATGTTTTCCTTTTCTCTTTCAAGTCGCTCTTTGACTACGATTTGTAATAGACATTAAACTAACTCAGCAATAGCATTGACCATAGACTAGACATAGACTGCTTTTAATCATATTTTGGTTTATTTATTTTTGGGTATTGGTTTTACTGACATTGGGGGTATACTTTATCCATCTGTACAGCATACACATCAATCATCTTCATTGATTATGGAAGCAATATTAACTTAGTTTATTGTCACTCTCGTTAAATTGCGCTGGGTACAAGATACAAGATTAACTTTACATTTCACGCAAATATTATTCCTTTTTCACGTGGATTACTAAGCAGTAATCCTTTCTACTCCTGATGATGAGTTGAGAGTGTTGAAGATTCCATTGCATATCCCGTATGCGGAAGTGAGGGAATGGTAGAGTGATTTGTAGCTGTAGTGTTTGGGGGTTATAAATATTCAAACTAGATCGATTTTCATATAGGATTAACTGCTTGTCCGACCATAGATTTTCATGGTTGAAGAATTTTGTTGCGAAATTATTGAAGTATTTGATATTGTCTTTGTATCTTTTCATGCGTAAATATCGGTAATTTCCATATCGGTTGAGTATCTATAGGCATTGAATTTTATGATTAGCACATGACTGACTTTTTGGGGTTTGCTTTATGATCGACTGCAATTTCGCAAATCATTTTCTTTATCTCTATTTTTATTTTCTCATCCTATTTTAACTCAATCTTAATCCTGAATCTTTTTACAAATGTTTTCGTTTTCTCTTTAAATCTCTCTTTCACTGCCATTTATAATTACAATCGAACCAACTCAACTATTGCATTCTCCCCATGGACGAATATGCAATGGTGTTTTGCATTATTTATTTTTGGGCATTGGTTTTACTGACATTAGGGGTATACTT
>NW_002061206.1:0-1516 GCF_000150275.1 Trichoplax adhaerens
AACGAGTTATGAAAAGGGTGAAGTCGTGATTGTGATTACAATCTTAACTGTATCTTCAAGTTATATCAATCGCAACCAGTGCTCCATACAATCCTATTGTTGATCTTCGAACGATACCGCGATACCGTATCGGTATGATTACGGCAAAATCACGCATGATTTACTATGGCGTACTGTACTGTACTGTACTGTATGACCGCTCTCTAATTTAGTGTACTGTACAGTACAGTATTTGGGAGGTCCTGCTACCCTCGAGTCCTATTTGTATGTTTGGTATTGGCAGTTCTGCAGAATGGAAGTCACACCCAAAATGCTGTTCAAAGAACCGCTGCAAATTTGAGACTTTCGTTTCGAGCGCGCGCAGTTACAATTTCAACCGTTCGCGGGAATTCGTGGTGGATCTTACAGGTCTATCAAATGGTAATACTATCTGTTAAATGAGCACATTATCGTAAACCGTCAGCAAAGCGACGGGAGTTTGCACTAGTAAGTGTTATATATAGAGCAATCACATATACAGCATACTGTAAAGTAGTATTATACTGTATATAGAATGATTAAAAGTCGTACTGTAAAATTACAGTTCAAAATGATTAACGTTCTAATTATGTAATTATCATTTTAAGCTAATCTTACATCTTATATGGATAATCATTTAGCTAAACCATAAGTGAAGTAATCTAGCAAATGTATAAATACCTTCATAAATTTGATAATAAACGAATCTCAATTGAACCTACACCGTTTACCACGAACATAATAATTGGCGTCGTGAACAGGATGGCAAATCATACTACTTACGAAATAATAAGGACACGATTGAGAGGGTAAATGACTTGGAATAGAAATTGGTTGTATGCGTTGCATAGTTGCAACTGAAGCAGCGTAAAAATAAAATACAAACTATTGCCTAATTACCAGATTAAGACATCTACAGGAAATAAAGTTCACTGAGTTATAAGATCTAAAGATAATTTGGGTTATCAAGAATGTATGTATCACGGGCGAGCTTGGCGCAATTTAGCGAAATGACATATGATGGAATCTTTGATATTTAAATCAAAAACATTAAGAGCAATAGTATAAGCCGTATGAATGATCATAAATCTAAACATTATGTGATCTAATTGGTATTATGCAAATAGCACATTCCATATTCTGGAAAGATACAAAAATCAATTTCGGTTCAAGAAATTTGCTACTTTATTGAAGTTTGGTTCCACTTTCAGTGAGGCAAAGGATATCAACTTGTTGATTATCTTTGCTAAAAAGTAATAAGGGGTACTTGAAAGCAATAATATATATAAAAATTTTACATTATACCTATATAATAAAATGCTCCAGTAGAAAAGTAACTTCGATTGATAATAATTATAATTTCTGGTTGAGGCATTCTCTGAACAATATTACTTAAATATTTACCGCATGAATGACCTAAAGAAATAAAGCGTAGGTTGGAGGATAATTCATGTAATATTTTACCAAACATCTATAGTTACATTTTTTATGCTACTCC
>NW_002061206.1:4012-7871 GCF_000150275.1 Trichoplax adhaerens
GGTATTTGATATGGCATCTTGTTAGTGCATTCTGAGGTGTATACAGTATACGGATATGACGTCACATAGACTTTCGGAACGTCTTATTATAATGTACTGATACAGAAAGTACGCACTACTAAGTACTCCCCTAACTGTACATAATAAAAATAATAAATATATAGTACCTAACATTAAGTATATTACAACTTTTAGTTTGTAGCTCCGTATTGAGTATAGTATTACAATCTGCTAAAATTCGTGCAATACGGAAGCATTTCGTTCCAGAAGATGAACAAAGTATTGTACTTACATTAGCTGCCGTAATGTTAATTTCTGTCTTGACGTTGGACAAAATCTTACTTTTTTCTTGAGAATAGAAGAAATTACAAAACTTTCTTGAGCAATGTATGAGATATGATTAATACGAATAAAAATTACGGTAGTAAATTAGAATGTATAATATTGATATGCATGGCAACATATTCTTCACAGTCCTAATCGTCAAAAGATGATATGGCTCCATAAGTAAAGTTTGCATTAGTACTTCAAATACAACTCCTAGTACTGTGATAGCTGATCATCTTGAATATCGAAAAAGTAATTTTCTTTAGGAAAATCTAAGCATACTAGAGACTATAGGCTACTCTACTATTCTTCGGAAAAGGAAAACTATTTCACTCTGATTTTAATTGACGGATAGATACTCGTAGAACATGCTAGAATATTTTCCTTAGCTCTTAATTGTGTAATATGCACATTGCACAATATCGTGAATCTTCGGGTTCTAGAGCTCCACAGTAATTCAGTTATAAATAAATTTGGAAATATGATGAAGTGCGAACATCAAGTTTAAGTCAGTGCAATAAGCACATCTGAAACCGTTGAAACTTTCCAATCAGTCGCATTGAAAACCCTCTACAAATCACGTATGCAAATTATATAATCTACTGTATTTACATTTTCAGACTCTGTGTTTCGAATAAACGAAAATTTTGATTACACTTAGTAAAACTAAAAACGTATAACTTTAACTGTTCAGTAAATCCCCCAAAAATGTTAGTACTCTTATTGTACGTATGCTGTACTTTTTAACGCTAAATGACTGGATAATCGCGTATAATCCAAACTTACTAAACTTTTCAAACGATAGTGTACGAGTACTGTACTGTATACCGTAAATGATTTTAATCAGATTACTGTGTTTGTAGCTGCAACTCCAAGTTAACGTGGATGTAATTAAATTTAAAAGTTGAAAACTACGAGCTACTCTATTCTAAAGATTACCAGAGATACCAGAATCATCTTCTTGCGTTGCCATTACTGGGCTTGTAATTGCCTGAGTTTCAGTTACATCATCCGTCATTTTGATTTCAATGTGAGAAATTATATTGTGATCAGTGTTTGCCATTACCTCGAGCATAGAAGCTAGAACTTGCAGTATCTACAGTACGTACGCACGTACAGTACAGTACTGTACTGTGCTAAAAGCTGTTACAGGCTCCCTACCTCTAGAATATTGCACTGTACAGTACAGTACTGTGTGAATTTTAGTAGTCCCAGATAACTACTATATTGATAGTCTGGTATAAACTTCAATATGCTTCGCACATTTACTGTACTGTACTGTACTGTACAGTACAGTATTCGTTTTGTACGGTATTACCGTGTACAGTATATCGGGACAACTCAAGGGGAAAAATACAGTATACTGTACGTACTGTACAGTACAGTATATCGAGTTGCTCCTGATTGTATCCGTGAGTTTTTGTCCGTTCGTAATTGTTCATGTTTTATTCATGTTTTATTTCGTACACACTTAACTTTATCAAACAGATCCACGGGTATACTGTACTCGTAAAATGTGGTGCCACATAATACTGTAAAATGGAATGAATAAATAAATGGAGGTTCTCCAAATAATGTTCTGTACTGTACTGTATTTAACTATAAGTAAAAGATACTGCAGTTCACACCTCTTAACTTGTCGATAATTATCCCTTCAAGGCTTCAACTGATAGGCTTTGATTTAAATAGGGTTAAACCCTGATCCAAATTTAACCTAAAACAGCTAGCAGTTACCATCTCTAATTTGCCCCCAAACTGATAAGGAAGTACAGTACTGTACTGTACTGTACTGTACGATAGTCACCTACTGTACACTCTACAGTAGTGTAAATTTAAGCGCGCAAAAATTAATACTGTACAGTACGGTACGCTGAGTACAGTGCAGTCTGTACGACGTACTGTAAGTCTGTAATCACGGATGCCAGATGTCGATGTCGTTGGTAACAATCTGCAAAAAATGATTCTTGTTACAGTATTTACACCAAGACTTCTATTAAAGATTTTTAAAAGTCCCTGATTTACAATTAGTTAGTTTATTCATGGCTTATTATTTTAGAGTTTAGGAAGAGACTACGCCTTGTTATCACTAAAGATCTGTTTCAGGATCTTTTCAGTACCAGACTGTACAGTGTACAGTACAGTACCATTCTCCCATTTGTTTTGCACTAAATTCATCGTACAGTACACTGTACTGTACTGTACTGTACTGTATGTCATCGGTCCGATTTTTATTCGCAGTAGTCGACACTCGACAGCAACGAAATTAAGCCGAGCTGGTAGTTTAGCATAGATTTCAGCCCGTTGTTCATTAAATCGGCTTCGTACAGTAATTGCTTGTTCGCCTCTCGATACTGCCGAGGAATGTCAGTACCACGACTCAGCACCAGTGTACTGTACTGTACAGTACACTAGAAATTCTTAGAGAGTGTACACAATACAGTACACTGTACGGTATACCTAACTGTACAGTACAGTATGGTGGCCCTACACATCACAGCACAGTCACCAAACTAAGGTGCGTATTGTTTTTACTATCGATCTGTTATGCCCTATGGGCTACTGCATGGACTACTATAAAAAGTAGTCCATGACTATGGTCTGGGACTTCTAAGAGAAAATTCTCGGATTTAGAGGTCCCTAGCATCTTTCTTACTACGTGATCATGGTTGCGTATGACTGTTTCAGCGAGGTGTACTGTATTGTACAGTACAGTACAGTAAATACTACTGAGTCCTGACTACTGGCTACTGACTTCCGAGTGACAGTACAGTACTGTTCAGTACAGTATTACAGTATCATACCATACAGTACATGTACTGTACTGTACTGTTACAGTACTACAGTACAGTACAGTACTGTACGTGTCCTGTACTGTATCTGTACACAGAATTATCTTTCTTTCTCATCATTATTGCTATCGCCATCACCGCAAGGTAGCAGTTCGTCCTTTATTTGATCTTTGCTTTGAGCACAGCATTACAACCGAAATTTTTCAGTAAGGTATTATCAAATCTTTAATTACATTACGCTATAATAAGAACCTATATTGAATGTGAATTATTATTCATCAACTCGATTCCATCAATATGGCCAAAGACTATAGTGCACGTGTATTCTTTCTTTTAACGGTTGTTTGTCGCATCTGTTTCGTTGCTGTTTTACACTGCATGTCCGATAGCTTTACATTCTTTACGTACTACAGTACAGTACACTAATGTATAATTTGCAAGATAGATCTACATATTTAACGGCTACGTAAAATTTAGAGATCTGCAACAACTAACTTCTGGGTTCTGTATCTTTCTGCGTAGCATGGCCCCTCCTTTGTTCGCCGATTTGGGCAAAGAAGCGCGTGATATCTTCAGTAAAGGATTTGGTAAGGAGTAATAATCTCTATTACGCTCCTGCATTCAACACTAATTGTAGCGCAATAGAGTCACAATAAATTATATACCGCTATCCTGTATTGTACTTAAAGTTATTATTATTGTTATTATTTTAAAAATACTGCACCGTAGTCATCGAACCTTAA
>NW_002061205.1:0-3810 GCF_000150275.1 Trichoplax adhaerens
TATTTGACACCAATGAATAAATTGATGTGTACTGTATATTACTGTATGAATAATAGCATTAAAGTAAGATACGGATAAGATTCAATCATACAATTATATACTGAGTGATAAAATCTGCGCTAAGTAAAGTGAGCTTTTAGCCTTTTTACCTTATCATTGTATGAGACGATCTTATTCTCCAAGTTAATTATCCAGCAGTCCTTATGATTTATTCTCTTAACAACTACAAGACGATAAGAGATTGAAGCTTATAGTATTCATTTATGACAGCCAGCTTTACGTTAAAGTTTTCAGATTATGATCATAAGCTTACTGGCACCAGGGCGAGCATCAAAGTTGTGGACTTCATCCTAGCAGGAGACAAAGAGACTTATATCGACGATATATCTGTGTTGTAATCTGTTATTCTATTCGCTTACTGTATCGCTACGATTCATACTAACAACAATCTACAATGCATTCTGTAGGGAGAAAAAAGCTATATACTGTATAATGTGCAGTTGCAAAACAAATTTGTGTCACTTTTTATCTTTGGTATAAATCAAATTCCTCGATTGCAAGCAAGTTAAAATCAAGGGGTATGTACTGCGTTGGAGCTACAACATTGTTGTTTCGATGAGCATCAAGATAAATTCAAGACGTAAAGTTGCGTATGTGCCCATACGCACGTAAAGTATCAAAATAATGTGCACATTTGACATAATAGAGCCGCGATGAAAAGAGCTATCATGGGTAGCATCGCTCCGTTAAGTTAATAAAGTACAGTGTAGCAATAGTACATATACTGTATAGTAGCGCAGAGCGGGTAATATAGAGGATGGTCAACAGTGACTATGTAAAACTTGTCAATAACCAATTCTTATCAAAGTGTTAATACAGTAATAAAAAATGAATTATAACACTTGTTAATACTAATGTACCGTTTTACTTCCTAAAAGCTAAAATAACACTAATCTCATTATTGAGCAACCAATATGCAATGCAATTGCTATCAAAATATATCCATTATACACATGGAATATTATGACTAATGCTGTGTGTCATGAATGATCTCTTTCGGTTGATGCCTCAACTTAACCTGGAAGCTACATGTCTTTTCGTATACACATGCAATACTATGATTAATGCTGTATGTAATGAATGATCTCTTCCGGTTGATGCCTCAACTTAATTTGCATGCTACACGCCGTTTCGTATACGTAATAACTTCCAAGTACTGACATTTTATAAAATATATATTATCTGCAGTGTATCTGTTTTTAATCATCTATATACTGTATAACACTCGATCTTGAAATACTTAGACGTACGGCCACATCAATAAAGTTATGACTAAAATTTAATAATCGTAAAACTAACTAGGTAGATGAATTTATTCAATACAAAAAATAAAACAAGGGAAGCGGATTGTTGAAATAATAGCATTCTAGAAATAAAATGATTACTTCTTTAGTGACTAAGTCGGTAAAATGGACACTTTGACCATAAATATCAACCCAAGCCAATTTATTAGCAGAAGCATCATAAAATGGTCCTTCAGCAAGGATTCCTCCCTTATTGAATTGTTCAACGACGACGTCTGCCATATCTAGAATGAGATGCAATTTGTTGGGCCGCCTTTCTTCACTGCAAGATACTGAATTCTGATCTCTACGCTGTCGTCAATTGACAGTTTATAAGAAATAAATGAATAATTTGCTAGTCCTTACGTATACTGTTAGAGGACTAGAGTTCAACCTTGAGCAATTTTTTCACCACTAATCAACAACGTCCCTATCACACTATGAACGCTGCACAGCCTATTGCAATGCGTTGATGATCAACAGTAAGCAGTAAAATAAAGTATAACTATACAGTATGCGAATATTATTAATAGTAAAATAAAGTATATTATACAGTATGCGAGTATTATTAATAGTACCTATGGTGTATAATATAGTATACTGTTCTATATCGATCACGCTTTAGTCTATACTGATACGATTTACAACAGACAATTTCGACCAGTGTTTATGGTTGCGATACTGATTTAGACAACCAGTCGAGGTAAAAAGGGCGGATTTATATTTTAGCTAGTAAATAAATAAAATAAAATCGTTTTTTGCCCCTTATTACCTCCATGGTTGTACCAAGACGTACAGTAGACGTAGACAAGTCGTAGTGCCATACATCGCACCCTTGCAACGCTTAGTAGTATCCCTAAGAAGAAATCTTTTCAAAAACTAAGCGATTTTGTAGCTTTAAAACCTTGTAAAAGACTAATGGATAGTGCTAGACCTGTAGGATAACGTCCATCTTGTGCGTCATTCAAAGACGGTTCGTTTGGAACCACTTTCACACCGGGCAAAACTTATTGTTTATATATTTTCATACCTTTGCACCAGGAGCAAAGGTATAAAAATTACATGGATTTGTATGAAAAATGGGTAAAATTTGCATATTTTCCCATACAAATCCTCTTAGTGGGTGGGTGGGAGGTTGCAGTGGGTCAAATGACACACTATTGTAATCCACAACTCCTTGCGGTCAAAATAGGCTACAGTATGAAATTGTGGATATATTTGTCTGGATGGTATGCCTATTTGATGGCCATGTAATTTTCAAGTATATTCATTCACCTGTGGCCATCAGAGGATTAATTTATAGTACTTATGTACATAATATGGTATACTGTTCTATATCAATCACGCTATAGTCTATACTGATACGATTTACAACAGACAGTTTTGCCAGCGTTTATGGTTACGACACTAATTTAGACAACCAGTCGAGGTGAAAAGGGCGGATTTGTATTTTAGCTAGTAAATAAATAAATAAAATCGTTTTTTGCCTCTTATTACCTCCATGGTTGTACCAGGACGTAGACGTAGACAAGTCGCAGTGCCATACATCAACGTAATGCATAAATTACATTATGTTATAATCGTAAGGAAAGTAAGGAATGTATGTCCAAAGGTGATATATATATATATGTATACTTTTGCTTTTGTAAATATATACTCGCATATTCTGATATAATATAGGTAAACCTAATTTCAGTGCGCGCAATTTCAAATTGTAATTATGCAAACTTGTCTTACACTTCAATTTTAAAGACTTTTATTAATCAAAGTAACACTTTGAAAATTTCAGTAATGATGGTTAATGGAGATCATCGTATTGGTATTTATGCTAAACGAGATATCCAGGCTGGTGAAGAGCTATTTTTTGACTACAGGTTATAATACATCCGCTCTTAATTTATCACATGTCGACTCGAGCTAATACTAACTATTTTTCTTAATTGTGTGTAGGTATGGCCCTACTGACGCTCTAAAGTATGTAAATATAGAAAGGGACAGTACAGATTTAGAATAAGCTATCTAGATTGCGTCGAATATGTCTGTAAAGGCTAAATTTAGTAGCCCTTAAAAATGAAAAAGTGTAGTCTGTTTTCAAAAACTTTACACTTCATTAACCCTTGCATTGTCATCTTGTCAGATTATATTGCTTTCTCATTTATTTATACGTACTATACATAGACACGACTACCCAATCATTTTTATATTCCATTCGTTATTCCCAATGTAGACAGTTTGACAAGAGAATTTAATGTATAGATTATAGGTATATGAATTTAATATATCTGTTCGACTTGTTTGCACATTATATCTGAATGAAGGTGTTCACATTGCCGGCAAAGAATCAATAACATAGTACTGATGACTGTAATGTAGACTATTTTAAGTTCTTTAATCGTAGTTTAGAAATTGTTGCATAAATTTTCAGCAGAGTTATAATCTATTTGGTAATCAAATACTCACTTTTTAT
>NW_002061205.1:6045-7896 GCF_000150275.1 Trichoplax adhaerens
TGCCTTTTTCCTTATCATTGTATGAGACGATCTTATTCTCCAAGTTAATTATCCAGCAGTCCTTATGATTTATTCTCTTAACAACTACAAGACGATAAGAGATTGAAGCTTATAGTATTCATTTATGACAGTCAGCTTTACGTTAAAGTTTTCAGATTATGATCATAAGCTTACTGGCACCAGGGCGAGCATCAAAGTTGTGGACTTCATCCTAGCAGGAGACAAAGAGACTTATATCGATGATATATCTGTGTTGTAATCTGTTATTCTATTCGCCTGCTGTATCGCTACGATTCATACTAACAACAATCTACAATGCATTCTGTACGGAGAAAAAAGCTATATACTGTATAATGTGCAGTTGCAAAGCAAATTTGTGTCGCTTTTTATCTTTGGTATAAATCAAATTCCTCGATTGCAAGCAAGTTAAAATCAAGGGGTATGTACTGCATTGGAGCTACAACATTGTTGTTTCGATGTGCATCAAGATAATAATTTCAAGACGTAAAGTATCAAAATAATGTGCATATTTGACATAATAGAGCCGCGATGAAAAGAGCTATCATGGGTAGCATCGCTCCGTTAAGTTAATAAAGTACAGTATAACAATAGTACATGCATTGTATACTAATGTATAGTAGTGCAGAGCCGGTAATATAGAGGATGGTCAACAGTGACCATGTAAAACTTGTCAATAACCAATTCTTATCAAAGTGTTAATACAATAATAAAAAAATGAATTATAACACTTGTTAATACTAATGTACCGTTTTACTTCCTAAAAGCTAAAATAACACTAATCTCATTAGTAAACAACCAATATGCAATGCAATTGCTATCAAAACATATCCATTATACGCATGGAATATTATGACTAAATTGACTAATGCTGTGTGTCATGAATGATCTCTTTCGGTTGATGCCTCAACTTAACCTGCAAGCTACACGCCGTTTCGTATACATAATAACTTCCAAGTACTGACATTTTATAAAATATATATTATCTGCAGTGTATCTGTTTTTAATTATCTATATACTGTATAACACTCGATCTTGAAATACTTAGACGTACGGCCACATCAATAAAGTTATGACTAAAATTTAATAATCGTAAAACTAACTAGGTAGATGAATTTATTCAATACAAAAAATAAAACAAGGGAAGCGGATTGTTGAAATAATAGCATTCTAGAAATAAAATGATTACTTCTTTAGTGACTAAGTCGGTAAAATGGACACTTTGACCATAAATATCAACCCAAGCCAATTTATTAGTAGAAGCATCATAAAATGGTCCTTCAGCAAGGATTCCTCCCTTATTGAATTGTTCAACGACGACGTCTGCCATATCTAGAATGAGATGCAATTTGTTGGGCCGCCTTTCTTCACTGCAAGATACTGAATTCTGACCTCTACGCTGTCGTCAATTGACAGTTTATAAGAAATAAATGAATAATTTGCTAGTCCTTACGTATACTGTTAGAGGACTAGAGTTCAACCTTGAGCAATTTTTTCACCACTAATCAACAACGTCCCTATCACACTATGAACGCTGCACAGCCTATTGCAATGCGTTGATGATAAACAGTAAGCAGTAAAATAAAGTATAACTATACAGTATGCGAATATTATTAATAGTAAAATAAAGTATAGTACTGTATACTATACAGTATACAGTATGCGAGTATCATTAATAGTAAAATAAAGTACAGTACTGTATACTATACAGTTATACAGTATGCGAGTATCATTAATAGTAAAATAGTAAAATAAAGTATACTGTACAGTATACTTTATATTATTAATAGTAAAATAAAGTATACTATACAGTATACGAGTATTATTAATAGA
>NW_002061204.1:0-1684 GCF_000150275.1 Trichoplax adhaerens
AATAAATTGTATAATATTCTCTAGTTATTCAGAACCAAACACAATCTATTGATTATTAATTTGCTTTGTCGATCAAATAGAATTAGCTATAATAGTTTTAATCATGTGACATAGATACTTTTAGTTGGTTTGGGCTAGGATATATTCTAATTATTTACGGAGAAAACACTTTAACATTGTATCCAAGTATTTAATGAAAGTTTTATGTTCCTGATCCCAAAATTGTGAAGTTTTATTAGGTGTCTTGCTTTATAGATCAGTCAGAGGTATCACATGATTACAAAGAAATGCGAAAATTTGTTGATTAATCGTCAATTTGTGGTTTATCAATACAATAAGCCTGAAACTATGAGATTTTTTATAGTAATAATATATGAAATGAATTGAATTTTAACGCACGAATCAGAATTAATACGTATATCATAGCATTAGACTGACGTCAATTTATGAGTGAAATCCACATTCTAATCTATCGAATTAACTGTATCTATTGAGTTGATCGATGTGCATATCGCGAAATTCAAATCAACTAAGATACCAATGATTTTATCTGCACTTACTTATACCTAAATTTCATAATATACTTTAAATTAAAATAGAAGCAATATTATTCTCCAATTAGCATTTTATGGTGATTGTATCAAGCATACTTGAAAAGTAAAGATAAGATCATTAGCTAAATAAATGAGCTAATAATAAAATTAGGAAAGAAATACATGTCAAATTATAAAAAGGATTTCTGAGCTTAACTAGTACGCTTCCATTGATTTTAATAGCTATTATAATTATTGAAATGGTTATTCAGATTGGCCGACTACGTAATTCATCTACACATGCAAACACTACTTGCATAATCAAATTAGTTTGATGCAAAATAAAGCTTCAATACTTGTTCTAGTATATACTGTACACTAATAGTGTAGCACAGACTCCTGATAATATACAATACGATAAAAATGTCATGCAGCTAATCATATTATCACTGATACTAGCTACTATATACCAACATTGCAATTGCATGTTGAAATGAAATAAATTTGTTCGGTACCAACTTGGCACTAGAAATCTTCTATAGCGTCTTGTAAAGGACCTCTGCCGATACACGCCACCTAGATTGCTTACATTATTTAAAGTAGTATTTATTCGTTAATACTAGTATGAAATCATCTATCTATAACTAATTGTTCTAAATTTTTTATGGAATTAAGTCGTATCCGCACCATACTAGAGATCCTCTATAGCGCCTCTACAAAGACATGATGTAATATATTTGCAATATATTTAAAATAATTTCTATTCGTTAATACATGTCTAAGATGATACGCCTGTAACTAATTGTTCTTAATTATTTTATTGAATTCTACCATAAAATATCTGCTTCAGATCTAATTAAGAGTATAAATACTGTTTAAGATATAATAACCATGCTGGATAACTTATTCATAATATAAAATTCACAGAAGATAATAGCTTAAATTCTTTTCTGATATAACACCTATGGCATCTTATAAATTAATTTATGCATTCAGTCATCGTAGAAGCTAAAGTTACTAAAGAATATCAATCTACCCTTACTCTTACTGAATACTGCATACAAAATGCTTCATGGGGTAAGTAGGAATTACTTATTTTCAATGAATAGCAAATTGTAGTTAGTCAATTTTGATAAGCCTATAAGTGGCCA
>NW_002061204.1:3842-7944 GCF_000150275.1 Trichoplax adhaerens
TTTCTATACTGTCTCCTCACGAACGATTGAATCCAATACGACGGTAATGGTTAGAATATGGCAATACTGATAGTTTACAATGATTATTCCATCGATAGTCATCAAGTAGAAGGATAGAACAAAGGATAAATGAAAATATATCGATAATAATTGCCAGTAATTATCACCGATGTTAATTGTAATTATTATCAGGTCAGGGAGATGTATCCAATTAATTTGGATCCTTTTTATAGCTTTTGGATTCTTTGTGTCGGGTCTATATTGTTACCTCGAGGCAGTTGTTGATTACTGACTGAATGTACAGTATTACCAAATGATCAATCGATTAAAATAGACCCAGTGATGATAGGTATTTCTTCTTCTTCTTCTTCTTCTTCTTGTGTTGCTAATATTGAATCAGTCAATTTGGGTAAGACCATCGACATTGGAAGAAAACTACAATCTTACTCTTTCTAGCCACTACTTTGTCATGTTCAAAGTATTTCCGATTAACATTCATTTGCCTTCTACGTCCGTCAATACCGGAGAAAAGATTCTTACACAGCTTCAACTCAGTACAATTTAAAATGATCGGATACAATCAATTTTTTTCCTCTCCTTTTTCTTAATGAAGTTGCAGGCGTTTCTTAGGTTACCGAAATGACGAATGAACAGTCATCTTGGCACATGTGTCATGCAGTCGCGCGTCAATCTTGGACAGTACACCGTACAGTCGAGCGTCAACGTGACTGAGATGACCCGTCCAAAGTTTCAAACGATATGTAGTGTGACATCGTGGGCGTTTCGGAAGAGTCAACCTGAAGACTACAATACGCTTAGAATACCTTGCCTAAACGATTGAAAGGCTCCTAGTAAGTTCTCTCGGTTACTGAGGCAATGGGTTAGCAGTTGGGTAGCAATTTCTCTCGGTTACTAAGGCAATGGGTTAGCAGTTAGGTAGCAATTTCTCTCGGTTACCGAGGCAATTGGTTAGCAGTTGGATAGCAATTTCACTCGGATACCGAGGCAATGGGTTAGCAGTTAGGTAGCAATTTCACTCGGTTAGCAGTTGGGTAGCAATTTCAATATAATGCAATCGGTTAGCAGTTGGATAGCAATTTCTCTCGGTTACTAAGGCAATTGGCTAGCAATTTCTCTCGGTTACCGAGGCAATGGGTTAGCAGTTAGGTAGCAATTTCACTCGGTTAGCAGTTGGGTAGCAATTTTACTCGGTTACTGAGCCAATCGGTTAGCAGTTGGATAGCAATTTCTCTCGGTTACTGAGGCAATGGGTTAGCAGTTAGGTAGCAATTTCTCTCGGTTACCGAGGCAATTGGTTAGCAGTTGGATAGCAATTTCACTCGGATACCGAGGCAATGGGTTAGCAGTTAGGTAGCAATTTCACTCGGTTAGCAGTTGGGTAGCAATTTCAATATAATGCAATCGGTTAGCAGTTGGATAGCAATTTCTCTCGGTTACCGAGGCAATGGGTTAGCAGTTAGGTAGCAATTTCACTCGGTTAGCAGTTGGGTAGCAATTTTACTCGGTTACTGAGGCAATCGGTTAGCAGTTGGATAGCAATTTCTCTCGGTTACTGAGGCAATGGGTTAGCAGTTGGGTAGCAAATGGTATTCAATCAATTGTTGGAAGATTCTTCGTGAAGGGCAAGAGCTGTGTAGCTTGAAGAAAAATGGGAATACCATAAAGTCGTACAAATGTTATCCCTCAACCCTCCTTCCCGTATCAAATCAAAACCAGGTCTTGACAACATGAATGGCTTCTTGTTTTAATCAAAATGATTCTTGTTATTGAGTGAAAAAAAATGTCAACCTCCACTCCCCTATTCAAATCAAAACCAGATCTTTGATCAACTTGTGTAGAAAGACTTCTATTTGAATACAATAACTATCACTGTTTACTGTAATAATATTTTTCAAAGGATCTTCCTGTGAAACCAAAGCGTCATCAATAGCCACAACTGCAAAATCCTACTACTCTACTACAGTATACTCGCATTGATGATACACAGACTGGAGATACAAATCGATTCTAAATTTCAATTTGTTATACGGAATTTTTGGTGTGGAGTGGTCGCAAACTTTGACTAAAATGATATTGACCAGCTTATACACAGTAGTAGTGAATTGTATCGGAGTAGTGATCGATCGGCGTATCACAGCTATTTTTTCATTTATTAAATTGTTCTTATTGTACAGTAGGTTGGGAGCAGTAATAATACATTTGGGAATGGACTGAAATACAAAAATTGGCCTATTCGATCTGGTATTAGCACCTGGCAGTCATAATAGCCCGAGAAATATCACAACTATCTTAGTATACGTACAGTAGTTAGTATCCTTTGCCATCAATAGAAAAAGAATTTTGCCAGAACAGCCATTCTCAATCATCTATGCATAGGTGTTGTACGTTATATAATAATAAAGAATGAGAGAGTAAATAATTCTACCGTATCGACCATTATAATTGAACTCATTTATTCAAGCCAGTCGAACGGATGTAAATTGCGTAAAGTGAATAAATCTTGCACATAATTTTAGTTTTAAAGAAAATTTCAAAAAATTGCACAAATTGGAGCAGAAGGCTATCAAAATTTTCCTGTACATAACTTGCGTTTTTCAACGGTACCTGTACTCATACTTCAGGTGTTTTTGTCGAATATTCTGAACTCGGTGTATCAATTAAGTCCACAGAATAAATAACGCAAAATTGTTCTGTAAACTTTCAAAAGTCAAGTTGCTAATCTCTTAGCACAATGATTAAGGAGAAGTTCTCATAAACGATTATTCTATACGTATGCGTATATTTTTAAAATTGTACTTGATCCTTTGAAGAAATATCAAATGATTTTTTTAGGCAAAAACTCTATTATCAACAACACAATACTGAATTTTAATAGTTATTGGATATTTCTAAACCACATCAAAACAAAATTCCAATTACTGATGTCATCCATTAGTTAGGAAATTTTCATTAATTATCTTTACACTGTTGTCTCAACATACAGCACTCTACAGGAATGCCTGACAACTTTTATGCACTATCAGAGAAGTGAATTTTGGAACTTTTCCGAGCCTATTGGTTAATACAATACCCGGTTCCTGATTCTTTAGTAATCCAGAGTTATTTGAATTGAAAAATTCTTGCAGTACAACATGATTGTCATAATTGTTTACGTAAACATAGATCTTGCAACAGTACATGAAAGTAGCAGCAGAGTATAATAACCATGGACAATTTAAATGATTACTTTCTATTAGATAAGTGTCGATATTCCCCACTATTGCAGTATAGTTTCATGTAAAGTGCAGTAGCAGCGTCTTCGTATTATATGAAATACCCTGAGAATGGCTCAATTATCAGGAATTCACTCATAAAAAAGTAATCATTTTTTTTCAAGCTTCACTTTTCGCTTTCAAAAGCTAGTCTATAAAACTTGATTTTCATTTACATCATTCACTACTGCTTGATTTTCTCTAGGATCTAATTCAAAATTGTCTTTTACGAGATTAAAGAATAAAATGACAATTGCGGCGAAATAATAACATCGAAGGCTACAAATCATTTATCAACTAAAGCCCATGTCAGTTTTATCTTTTCCAAGCGTAATTCTATTTGATAATACAACATTCTTGGTATTTGTAAAGATTCTGCAATTGAATATGTACGTATAGTGTATCCTTTATACTTAGTTGGCCTTTCAATTTGCATAACAGTACATGTACTGAGAAGAACAACGTATGCGCGTAAACTTTCGGCATCCATGAAATGGTACTTTTGAGGTATCGGTATCATAAATGTAGAAAAACATAAGTATATTCCTTGCTATGCAATTTACACTCGATAAAATGCGTCTAATGAAGAGATGGTATCGATTCATGACCATAAACAACTTTAAATTAATTAACGGAAGACAGATAAAAAAGAAAATTTGCAATGTGCTGGAGTATAGAAGACCAAATTGAAGATCGATAATACAATATGATTCCTTTCATTTTTACGAAAACAAGCAACTGTTCATTCAGTGAATATGGAAAATAACGTTGCCCAATTACATATGAGGTGATAGGGAAAAATCTCAACTTGCAGGTTAGATTAACAAACT
>NW_002061203.1:0-3120 GCF_000150275.1 Trichoplax adhaerens
TGTGGTTCTGTTAATCATATTGTGAAATTAATGTCGGGAATATCACCTCATAGTATTAAATCATTCAGTCTTATGGTGTGTATTGAGTTCTCGTAAGCATTACTTAAAGAATCTTCGGAAAGAGTTAAATGGTTATTAGACAATGCGTAAATAAAGAAACTATACGGTAATTTGTGAAGTATTATTTCTTTATACAATGAGAATTATAATTGCAACATACTGCTGTTAGAAACTTCGTTTAATTAAAGTCAATTATGCTAGTGTTGATTATAAAATATTTTAAGTGCATTGCGCAGAAAGAAATAGAAGGAATACTTTGTTAAAATTAATAGTTTATTTACTTTCATAATGTTTAAATAGCTCAAAGCTATCTGTGCAATTTATCCTTAAAGACTTAGATACCGTGACTAATCAGTGCTTAAACGAGAGTGTAGTGTCCACACCATTGTACATAGCATGGTGCTATATAATCTCAGTGTCCTTACCATATACTAAATTTGACTGTCTACTTTATGCATGTCTGTCGGTGCCGCTTTGAGAACATCCGATTAATTTAAATCATTTGCTTTTGAGTATCTGTTTGTGTATTACTGCGCTATCAGCTACGACCCATCAAAAGCTTCAAGCTTCAAGGCAATCGTTAAGCAGAAGATACTAAATCTTACTATTTAACCCAAATAATGCTCACCTTTGAGAGTGGCTGACAGTAGGGGAAGAGTGAGGAGTTTGAACTTAGTAGTTAGTTTAGTACAGCATCATCTTTGGATACAGAGGAGGCTTAAGTAGTCTCTGCAGTAAGAAATAGTATAAAATCTACATACTAAGCATTGAAATATTTTGGATTGGTAATTAAAGTTCTGCACTAGATCACAAATGAGAGGTACTAGGATATTATTTAAATATAGCATTAATTTACGATAAGGATTGACTAAGCAGGCTTAGGATCATCTGCCTCGAGGAAGACATATTGTTGCGCGTAGTTTTTCAGTATACAGGTCTAAAATTTTGATAAAAGAATATTCCTAGATTGAACTACAATCGAGTTAGTAATGATTAATAAACGAGGAACCGTAGATGGGGTGCCCCAGCTGGATGTCTAATAACGAACCATTACAGGTTGCAACAGATAGTGGCAATGTTATACTGCTATTTTTACAACGCGAAATATGTTCAATTTCTATTTATTTCAACAGAATTAAATTTGATTATTAGACATACACATTTTATCAGGCCTTTTTAAGTAATTATGTACAAAAATATTTCAGTTATATTTGAATGCAATTCAATAAATGCCTCTTTCAATAATTAGATTTTCAATAGATATCGACCTTCATAGCAGTTACAACTATGTAATAATGCATCCTAGTATTTTAATTGATTTAAAAGTATTTGAACCTAACTACAAAATTTTTAAGTTGAGAAAGGATTGCTATGGCTACATTTCTGAGGGATCAATGACTGCCATTTAAAAGAAAAAATTTCGGTAAATAAATACTCAAAATTTTTTATTTGATTATTATGTTTGTTGTAGTATAATTGAATCCATTATATATTAACAAACTCCAATTATATTAACAATTTTATTTATAAAGGAAAACAGGTGTACATACAAACTTAATTTTATTTGATGCTTGCTGATAGTAAATAAAATTATCTTTCGATCAGACAGATATCACTGTACCTACTTATTAAAATTCTATTAGATAGCATTTAGCCCTCATTTTTAGCAATCTTGAACTGCAACCGTTCATTAAACAGAATGAATACTAGCAATTTTTCATTTTCGAATATAACTAGTAAACCCCAAGTAGCCATTGCTATATCTAAACTTACCATCGGAATCGTAGGTATTATTATGAACTTATTAGTTTGTTTCATCTTTGGAACTCATCAAAATTTAGGTCAACCCTTTAATTATTTACTTATTAGTTTGTCGATATCTGATTTAATGATATCTTGCTCTATAATTTTTAATTTATTCATTGATATCTTGGACAACCAATTGCTTTCTTCAATTAGTGCTATCGTTATCTGTAAGTTTAACTGTTTCTCCGGTTTTACATCGATAAGTGCTGCTGCTTTAACATTAATATTTATTAGTGTGGAACCTTATCAAGCGATCGCTAGTATGCACATCCAAGAATTAAAGTTATCATCTATACGCAAGCTTATTCTTATTATCTGGATTTTATCGGCAGTAGGAGCTGTAATCCCGACAGTTTTCTCAGACATTATGCTGAAAACTCATTTTGATTGTACGATAGCCGTTATTGATAGCCTACTACTTGTTATCATTTGTTCAATTTTACTTTCCTTACTTCCAACGATAGCCATGTTTACCATTTATGTCGTCATTATCTATAAACTTCTGAAAACCTTTAATAGTAAGAAATTAGAAATTAACTCGATCGCCCAAAGAAGACAAAAAACTTTACGACGTTATATCCTTCCTGTAGTGAGTATTGCGATATTCTCAGCAGTATCAGTAATTCCTTTCTTTTCATTAAATGACTTTTATTTAATCGGTAATCATGTGAGTCCTAATCTTAAGGGTTTGTTTTTTGCATAAATAGGAACATTTAATTCAATCAGCTGCCTACTGTTCATCATGAGTCCAGTAATTAACCCTCTCTTCTATAACTTTGCTAGCAGTGAATTTCGAAAAACCTTATCTTCAATGCTTAGGTGTAATTACTATAGTCAGATAATACCAATATCAGTAATACTATTTCCATGAAATTCGGAGTTTATAAATTTACATCGAATAAAGTGCCAATTCAAACAGTTTTCACAACATGCTAAACTAAAAAATTGGCAGTAGAAAAGAAGAACTTTAATGCTAAATTTATAGCAGTAACTTTATCTTGCGAAAGAGATTCATACCAAGTCGATAAGTGAACAATTAATGGACGATAAGATAATTATGAATATAGAAGATATAATGTATTAACCAGCTCCATTAGCACATGGAAGAATTTAGTGGTACCAATTAATAGGATGTCTAAAAATCTATTTCAAAAGATTACATATTATGAGGGCACCCTTTGGCGTAACAAGCAACTACCACCTTCATAAAAATGCTACAGAGTAATTAAGTTTCTGTTCACAACGCCTTGAAAC
>NW_002061203.1:4825-7968 GCF_000150275.1 Trichoplax adhaerens
TCGCCGATATGGCTGCTATCAACCATATAATTACGATGATTTTACGTACTATTGGCAGTTTAATTTTACGAAGTCGAACAACCGTAACAGCTTGATAACGTTCAATACTCATAACTAGTAATGTCAAACAAGCGCCATGCAGCGATATGACTGCGATAGCTATGTCAATAGTGCAGAGGACGCTGATATTCTGATAGGATGTAAAACCAGTAACGGTAAAATAGTCTAAGATACCAATTAGTACAGTTGCTAATGAAACCAAAAGATCAGAAAGTGATAAATTTAAAATCAAATAATTGAATGATTGCCGTAATACAGAGTGAGTGATTATAACTAAGCAAACGAACATGTTTAAGATAAATCCTACCAAGTCAAGAGATAAATAAGCGTAGAGTGCCACCTTGACACTATCAGCGCTATAGTTAGAAGTTTTGTTGGAAATCATGCTAAGATTATAGAAGTTTGTTGGAGTTAAAATAAGTTTTAGACGTAAAATTACAAAACTAAAGAAGTAATTATTAATGTATTCACGCTAAATGTTTCAAACTTAAAGATAGAAAGGAATTTATAAAGATAAATAAATTACGATTGCAAATAAAATTTTAGTTCATCCACTCCGATATATAAATAATACTGTAGCTATAGTTAGGTTTAAGACGAATGTCAATTGCCAATATTTTGCTTAGGGCTCGCTTACAATTACTATTAAAAGTACAAAGTGATGGATGTTAAATAGATCTTGTTGTCAAAATCCTAACAAAGATGTAAATGAATGAAATGGATTGAGATCAATGCATTTAAAATGCAGTTTAAAATAAATAAGGTCAAAAAAATATGAAAGGCAATCGTAAAATCAATGAAGTTAATAACATTCACTCGGAAATTTATTCAGTAACTGATTAAATGGGATTGGACATCTGCTTTGCTGAGTCCGAAAAAAGTGACAAGTTATTTTTTTTATTCTATGTTTTTAAAATTTTTTCTAAAAGAACGCCGGAAAAATTATTTGACGTAAGCAATATGGAAGTTAATTGTGCCATTCTTATGGAATGAAAAGACGAATAGTTGCGAAATCCATTCAATTTATAGTATTATACTCAACCTATACACGTAAAATCCTAGCGGCGGTGTAATGGTTTGATGTTCTAATTTCGTGTGTCTTCTTATTTTTGGAGAGCTGCATATTGGCCCTTACAATTTTCGTTCATCTGTCACAATTTAAACCCTGCGACATGGAAACGTATTGTAAATATTTATAATTTTCTACTGACTTGAACGCTCTTTTACTAAACTCTAAATACATAGAGCAAAGTAACGTAAAGACAGAAACTGTAAAAACATAGACACATTTACAACTTTTCAAAACTAAACTAAACTCAAATGTTCCCGTTTATATCGTAAGCGTCTAATTTATAAACAACAACATTATTATGCCTTATTAGGAGAGACATCTCGAACTGAGATACTTTTTATATAGCTTTTTTATCTGCAAATATTTAAAACCTATTACTCATATTTAATCTTAATCTGAGCATGGATGTTGTCTGGTTTGAATATCATTAGCTAGAACTTGAATTATATTACTAATATCTACACATAGCAATGATCAATATTGAATATATAATTGTCGTAGTCAGCCCACGACAAGGAGACCTTTACAATGATATGCGGTAGGTTGATTGACTATTAAATGAAAAGATAGATCTACTTGAAAATAGACCTAGTTTTTTAGTTGAACTGTACAACAGTAAAGTGTAGTTAAACAATAAGTGTCACTAAATGTATCAAAAACCTTGAAAATTTTACTTAGAAGATCATTTGAAAAACATGTACCATTTAATACTATCTATTATTATAACCTTAATTAAGACCTATGTTACGATAAGCACATATTCTAAAATCATCAAAATAGGTATTGATTTATCTCTAAAATTATGCATCGGCAATATAACATAAAGATGGGAAAAACTGGAAAGGTTGTAGTTTTTTTCTACCATGAACAGAACAATATGTGTACATTTTACTTACAAACAGTAGAGTACATAGGTTTTGTCGGTAACCCTAGTGATAAACTATCTATATATATATAACAATTACTACAACATGTAAATTTATACTTCACGGTGATCTAACACCGTTACAATACCTTTATTTACCTAATTCTGAGCGATATACTGCTAAATATAGTTAAGATTAAGATTGTAAGATTGTATGAAAATAGTACAGCTTCTATATCAAATTGCAAGGTAATGTATCTATTTGTAGATGCAATTCTAGTAAGATGTTCGTATCAAGATTCTGAGACATAATTGGTTTGCGCTAAGTATGTGGGTACGAAGAGATTTATATTGTGACGTTTTAATTAGAAGAGAGAAAGACAAATAGATCGCGATAATAAATTTAGATCTGATGTTGCAACTTAATAGGTAAGATAAGATTATATTACTAAAGAAATCACTCTAAGTGATTGCATATGAATCATTGATTTAGCTATTATAATTTAGATAATCCTTAGTAGTAGCAAGACAAATCCAATTTACGTATAAAAGTTTACGAGAAACTGTAGCTCTGTTTTTGTTATTTTGAAGATATTTATTTATTATATATATGTTACGGCCATTCCTAAGAATGATTTTGTCCTTAAGATATATACGCTTGGCAAAGATCTTTCATAATATAGATAACATTTTCTATCACAACTAGCGCACTTGTAAAAATCAAGGCTAATACTTAAATGGAAAAGTATAGTCAGATCGGCTCAAATTTGAAGAGTTACGAAGTATCGTGCCGGGACTGATCAGAAACCGTTAAAATCATTCAGTACGAATCTATAAGAAAAATATTACTGTCAATCCGATTGAGAAAAGTTATTTATTAGCGTATAAGTAATATTCGACCTTAATTTATAATTTGAAGACTCTTATAGTTTATGTAAAAGGGCCGTATTACAATACTTCGTTACTAGCTAAGTACTTATTGATTAGTGAATAATGAACACCTTAAAATAGTCAGATAACGTCATATGGTATGCTTAATGTTTCATCTTGCTAGGCATGTAGTAAATATTTTGGTGTTAGAATTGTGATATAAAATACAAACTATTACGAATTAATTCGCCGTAGATGAAAGGCGCGAAAGGCTTA
>NW_002061202.1:0-2949 GCF_000150275.1 Trichoplax adhaerens
ATAATTTAAACGTTAGAGATTGTTAAGGGAACGACAAAATCGTTGCTTTCAGCTCCTTTAAACGATTTATTAGATTTTAATTGTCAACAAACACATGCTATTCTACGTATTTTCAGAAGTTAATAAATACAGCTACGTTTAAAGCAAAATTTGAGCAAGATAGCAGCACAAGCTTAGCTGACCACTCACAATTTCTTCAGCGACTCAAGGGAAGAAAATCTATAACCTTCCAGATATGTCAATTTATTTTGGCTCAAATTTCTATTAAATAACATTATTCCTGTATTCAGTTGAAGGATACTTGCAAGCTAACGTTAGTATCTACTCTATTACAGTTCTTGGATATATTTTATAGTTGCAGCTATACTGGATTTATATGGCCTACCCATATATCATTAAATACAAAATTAAACGGAAACATTTATTGCTTACTGTATTATAAGTCTAATAAAGTTAACTAAAATTGTTTAATTGTCATTTATTGGCTATGTTAAAGGAAGAATAATGATCCTAAAATTATGCGAAGCTAAAACTGTTAGGCTAGCACTAAACTTACAGCTCTTCCAGTGCTAGAAGATTAGAAAATGTATTCGGCTCCAAGCTTTGGATGCTATTAATATGTAGGGTTCTAAAAAATTATTTTTTAAATTAAAATTTATAACTCTGGATTAAATGATATTTAGTATATACTAGATCTTGCATGAATAGGGTTGCTCTGTAATCAGATGATATCTTCGTAGATACTTTATAGAAAAATTTTACTAGTAGGTACTTGTAACTTATAAGTCAGTAGTAGATTAGGCTCTAACGGTAGGCTATATTTATGCTGGCTTACAGTATTTTTAAATTTGTTAACGGATTAAACGCCTCTTCGTCAATGCTCGCAATAAAACTGTTATGTAGATTTCTACAGAAGTATGAAAGAAAATATCCAATTAACTTAAAGCTTAAAGACAGTTTATATCCAATGAATGGATATACGTATTTTCCCTTATTTTGGGATAAGAATCGATAATAGTATGTAATGCGGCAATTATTTTTTTAACAGACAATAAGTTCTGCTATGTTAGCATTACAATTTTTCCAACACGGTCCCATTTGCCTTGCCAAAGACTTTAGGTGGTATTGAATTTAATAAAGTAGACGATAGGTCCCTAAATTTTTGCGATAGTAAAGGATACTTCAATAATATGGCAATTTATTAGCAAACTTGAATAATTTTTTAGGCAAATAATATTAATAGCAATAATTGCTATAATTTAGCTGCAGGCATTAAAAATACTTAATAATTATTATTCAATATTAAATTGATTGAAAATCTAATGTTTCAAGTAACATCGTGATTTAAGTATTCTCTATTGAAGTCGGTTATCAATCTATAGTGTAGAGCTTACAGTATCTTTAGTGATGTAAGATTGGCAAATGCATTTTCAGACAAACTTTGAATTTTGCATCCGCTCATGTCTCTGACGTAGGAAATGAAAAAGATATCCTCAGTAATATTTTTATTACTAAAACGACTAGAATTTCCCTGTTAAGACTTATAACAGAATTTAGAATCCGATTATAAGAATAGTGACTTACAAAGTTTCAAGTTTAGCATTATTAGAAAATAAGTTGGCTGCAATGTAGTTTATGGAGCAAACTCTCATGTCACTAAGTAATTTAAGAAATTTTTTCTGTCTTAAAAACCTGAATAATTATAACAGAGTGCAGTCTTTGGCATAACTTACAGTTTCGATAAGTGAGTAAGGTACAAAAATGTTGTATTTGATATTTGGCTAATTCCATTCCCTGATAATTCCCTTACAAAGAAGTATAGGTTTAGAATATTGTTCAATACCTAAGAAAGTAGCCTAAATCGTATAATCGATTACAGTATCTGAAGTTTGGATGATCCTACAAAAGCTGTGGAGCTGATAGTAGATACATAGTTATCAGTGATAATTCTGAAAGAGACATGATATCGCTTTAATATTAATTTCTGCAAGATAGCTATGTAGCTATAGTTGGAATTAATTGCTCAGTTAATGCTAACAAAATCTTACAATCGATTTAGGGAAGGTAGGTTACCAAACATAATGCTGCTGACCGACACAAGTCTATTCCAAGATAAATTTCTAAAATCAAAAGTAGATTTTCAACTTTGATTATTAACATTCACCTTGAAACATTTATCTACTAAAATCATCTTGCAAGAATGTGACTAGTTCATGTATGTTATAAAACTAATTACTAGTCTTATACTATTCTCCATAAATTCATAACTGTTAGCCAAAATCAAAATAGCAAATATTAGTAAATTTCTACAGCCAACGTAGTATGATAAAAGACTAAATGCTTTGCAAAACTAATAAATGTAATAATGTTACAAATAATGTAATAACATTCATACATTATCGCAATAACGTAAACTTAAGATTAGCGTCATATTAAATAAATGAAGAGAAAATGAAGTTTTTCGTTTAATAAATATCGTGCAATGTGCAATGTTGCAACAATTTGATACATTTAAATGCTATAAATCGAAGTTGTTATCTTTTATCTGGCATAGATTTTGGAAATAAATGAATTAAGTTTGTTCAGTTAACCTTGTGCCACATTATTGCTGCGATATTAATTTATTGTATCATATAGTTGATATTAAGTTTTACAACAGCATCTGTTCTATAAAAGCACGAAATTTAAATGCTTATAAAATAGCTTACATATAACTTAGTTTAGTAAGATTGGCGAATGCTCTAGGTTCGATTATATCAATTTTATTGCTGAATAATCTCCTAAAAATGTAAAAAAATGATGCGATCTGAATAAATTATTAATAAGAATAATAAAGTAAATTTTTAATTTATTCTAAAGTTATAAGTCTGATATATAAATTGCTATTATTATGGCAAGCATTACAGTAACTCCAAATTCCACATTCCATACAATAAATGACTTCTAACG
>NW_002061202.1:4966-7972 GCF_000150275.1 Trichoplax adhaerens
CTAAAGTAAGTAGTATTTTATCAATCGCTCATCGTTATATTTTACCAGTTAACAATTTAGGTTCGTAATATGAGAATTATATTGTGCGATCATAATGGATTTTAACCTAATAAAAGAGCCATTCAAGGCATTATATTCTATTTCTAATGTATCTAAGTTAAGTAAATAAGCATTAATAACGTACAAGATGGTGACATTATCCATAATTTCATCACCAATTGGAAAATTAGTCATCATTTCGTCGGTGCATAAAACGGCCGTAGTAACATTACATGTACATTTTGCAGGGCAATTATGGTCCAGTCCTGTAAGATCAAATACGTAGATCAACGCATCAACCATTGCTATGTAATTCATACTTAATTATTATTAACATATAATACTTTAGAATGACAATCGAGGTTTAATTTGATATAGAAATTCACTGAAAGGCATTCAAAGATTTTAAAAAAATTACGGAATAAGTTGATTTCATAACACGAACAAGAAATAGGCTCTTTTCTAAAATATTGCATTATTATAAAAAGTCCTTTTTGCTAAGCTTGCGATAAAAAATTAGCAGCCTTTAAGGAGAAAGTACTATATTTACCAGTATCAAGAGATTGCTAAAAGTTATATTACTCGATTTTACATCTGGCTTAATAATGCTAAATTATATATCATTATCCAGCGATAAAATCTTGATATCTTATTTTAAGCTTTTAGTTACTCCTTTTAGTTACAAGTGTCGTAGAAATACTGGAAAATATTGAATTTTCCGGCATGATTAAGGCATTAATATAAACTGATGACTTCTATTCTACTAAAATTGAACAAAAATAAAATAAATCACATCGTTTCCTCACCTAAGGTTTGTATAGGGCAATATTGACTGATTATAAACCACAATATTATTGGAGCAATCGATTTCATTGTAACGGCAAGTTGATTATTAGTGCAGTAATTTTTAAACTTATTAGTACGACAAAGTTATATAATGCTAAGACATTGTGATATTGGTGCATAATTTTTATCATTGTTATTGTTTCAAGCTTTAAAAGATGTTCTGGTTATAGAAAGCCAGTCAATTGTATTAACGGTGTAAAAGTTCCCTTAGTAGACGATATTACGGCGTAGTTCGGTCTGAAAGAATTACAGATTGTGTATTTGATATATTTCTTACAAAAATAGCTAAAAATTTAAGGTTCTTCTTTGCATCGCTATCTTTAATTGAAATAATCAGGAGTTTTCTTATTTTTAGCCAGATGTACTTTCACCACAAATGAAGATTGACATTATATGTTTTTAAAGTTTACTAATGATTGTGGTACAGTATGACACAGAGCCGTGCTATTAAAGATAAATGATCTTTTGTATGAAAAACTATTCTAAATCATACCCCTATCACATATATATAAAGCAATAAGAAGGGAGCAGTGCTGCCATATTTGATAAGTTGATGGTATTGGACGATAAAGATTTTTTATTTTAAGATCCATATGGCGAATCACAATGACCAAGATTCCATGTGGGTGGACCTTGTATTATAACTACTTATGGTGATGCTAGTATTTGCAAGTAAATCATTTTGTTCAATATGTTTAATTCTGGCATTTAATATTGATTGCAACAAAAACCTTGGTTTTAAGCACCCGTATTATACTGTACTATATTGTTAAAGATCCATTTGTTTAAAACTGTTTATAATTATTATTGTAACTAATATAATCATCACGTTTTTAATGGTTCTAAAATGCTAGTAATATAGTATATTAAATGAGCACATTATCGTAAACCGTCAGTGAAGTGACGGGAGTTTGCACTAGTGATCTATAATTCAGATTGGGTCATGTTATTGTAGTTTCCAAAGCATAACGGTAATAGATGATTATCAAGAGTGTTAACGTTATATCGTAATTGATATAAAAAATATGCCAAATCATTTGAAAGGCATTGTCACAATTTAAACTCGGTGACAAGAAAACGTACAGTAAAAGTCTGTAGGTAACTACTGACTTAAACGATATTTTACTAAATGTTAAAGACACGCTGCAGAGTACTGTAAAGATGGAACTTTTATTAGCATAGGCACACATCTACAAGACTACAACTTTTACCACACAGCCCAAACTCAAATGTTTCCGTTTATATAGGAACTTTCTAATCTGTAAATAACAACAGTATTATTATTATTATACCTTACTAGGAGAGACATCTCGAACTGAGATGCCCCTTACGTAGCTTTTCTACCAGTAAATATTTTTAATCTCTTCGTATTGAAGCTGTTAGATAAAACCTATTGCTGACACATGATATGTAGCAGTGAATTCGATATAATATAAAAATAAAACCAAAATCTAGGGCTGTTAACAATAATAGGTATATATAAGTAATGTTTGTGATAATTCAAGTATCTTGATTTCAGCTTCGTAGAATATGATACTAATCATAGAATTTTATTCTCATACTAAGTTCTGCAAGGGCTGAGTTATGTTTTTCGCAATTGTTTAGTTATAAACAAGTTAGATAATATATTTAAGCAGCTAAACTTTTCTGTCATTATTATTCTTAGTCCTTCTTTTCTAATATCTACTGTTGTAGGAAGTTTTCCTTGTCTGTCAGAGCTTGTTATACTATTACGAAGTATCTTAATCGATAGAGTATCAGTAAAAGATCTGCTGCTATAAAAATACTATTGTGATTTACGTCTTATTACAGTTAGTAGAGCAGGTTTTATTACACTCTTACGCATACTTAATCTTAATCTAAGCATGTACGTTGTCAAGTACAACTATCATTAGCTAGAACTTGAATTATCTTACTGCCGTCTACTCATAATAACAATCAGTATCTAATATATAATAAATTATCACAAATAATATCCGCGTTAAGGCATTACTTATCTTACCTAGTACTACAAAATATGAATATTTTCCATATTAGCTGCTATTGTATTATTAAGCTATCATAACAGTAATGTAACACCGTGACAGGCATAAGAAACATGAATAATATAAGTAGCATAAG
>NW_002061201.1:0-2332 GCF_000150275.1 Trichoplax adhaerens
TATTCGATGCTACAGTTAAGAATTGAGCGAGTAGATTAACTTAATTAGTTATATTTACTTGTATACTCGATTCCACAAATTATGAATTGAGCGAGTAGTATAATCAGTTAAACATATTTGTACACTCGATTCTACAAGTCATGAATTGAGCGAGTAGCTTAATCAGTTAAACCTACTTGTATTCTCGATGCTACAAGTTATGAATTGAGCCAGTAGCTTAATCAGTTATATCTACCTGTATTCTCGATGATACAAGTTATGAATTGAGCCAGTAGCTTAAGTTAATCAGTTATACCTATTCGATGCTACAAGTTAAGAATTGAGCCAGTAGCTTAACTTGATTAGTTATATATATTTACTGGTATACTCGATTCCACAAATTATGAATTGAGCGAGTAGTATAATCAGTTAAACATATTTGTACACTCAATTCTACAAGTTATGAATTGAGCGAGTAGATTAATCAGTTAAACCCACTTGTACATTCGATTCTACAAGTTATGAATTGAGCGAGTAGTATAATCAGTTAAACATATTTGTACACTCGATTCTACAAGTTATGAATTGAGCGAGTAGCATAATCAGTTATATCTACTTGTATTCTCGATGCTACAAGTTATGAATTGAGCGAGTAGCTTAATCAGTTATATCTACTTGTATTTTCGATGATACAAGTTATGGATTGAGCCAGTAGCTTAAGTTAATCAGTTATACCTATTCGATGCTACAAATTAAGAATTGAGCGAGTAGCTTAACTTGATTAGTTATATATATTTACTCGTATACTCGATTCCACAAATTATGAATTGAGCGAGTAGCATAAACAGTTAAACCCACTTGTACACTCGAAATTGAGCGAGTAGCTTAATCAGTTAAACCTACTTGTACACTCGATTCCACAAATTATGAATTGAGCGAGTAGTATAATCAGTTAAACCCACCTGTACACTCGATTCTACAAGTTATGAATTGAGCGAGTAGCTTAATCAGTTATATCTACTTGCATTCTCGATGATACAAGTTATGGATTGAGCCAGTAGCTTAAGTTAATCAGTTATACCTATTCGATGCTACAAGTTAAGAATTGAGCGAGTAGATTAACTTAATTAGTTATTTTTACTTGTATACTCGATTCCACAAATTATGAATTGAGCGAGTAGTATAATCAGTTAAACATATTTGTACACTCGATTCTACAAGTCATGAATTGAGCGAGTAGCTTAATCAGTTATATCTACTAGTATTCTCGATGCTACAAGTTATGAATTGAGCGAGTAGCTTAATCAGTTATATCTACTTGTATTCTCGATGATACAAGTTATGGATTGAGCCAGTAGCTTAAGTTAATCAGTTATACCTATTGGATGCTACAAGTTAAGAATTGAGCGAGTAGATTAACTTAATTAGTTATATTTTACTTGTATGCTCGATTCCACAAATTATGAATTGAGCGAGTAGTATAATCAGTTAAACATATTTGTACACTCGATTCTACAAGTCATGAATTGAGCGAGTAGCTTAATCAGTTATATCTACTAGTATTCTCGATGCTACAAGTTATGGATTGAGCGAGTAGCTTAATCAGTTATATCTACTTGTATTCTCGATGATACAAGTTATGGATTGAGCCAGTAGCTTAAGTTAATCAGTTATACCTATTGGATGCTACAAGTTAAGAATTGAGCGAGTAGATTAACTTAATTAGTTATATTTACTTGTATACTCGATTCCACAAATTATGAATTGAGCGAGTAGTATAATCAGTTAAACATATTTGTACACTCGATTCTACAAGTTATGAATTGAGCGAGTAGCTTAATCAGTTATATCTACTAGTATTCTCGATGCTACAAGTTATGAATTGAGCGAGTAGCTTAATCAGTTATATCTACTTGTATTCTCGATGATACAAGTTATGAATTGAGCCAGTAGCTTAAGTTAATCAGTTATACCTATTCGATGCTACAAGTTAAGAATTGAGCCAGTAGCTTAACTTGATTAGTTATATATATTTACTCGTATACTCGATTCCATAAATTATGAATTGAGCGAGTAGCATAAACAGTTAAACCCACTTGTACACTCGATTCTACAAGTTATGAATTGAGCGAGTAGCTTAATCAGTTAAACCCACTTGTACACTCGATTCTATAAGTTATGAATTGAGCGAGTAGCTTAATCAGTTATATCTATTCGTATTCTCGATTCTACAAGTTATGAATTGAGCGTGTTGCTTAATCAAATACCCCTACTCGCATACTTAATACTACAATTTATCAATTGATTGATTATAATTATAAGTATGACGAGGTGAATAAACGCAATTAAGCAT
>NW_002061201.1:5147-8043 GCF_000150275.1 Trichoplax adhaerens
ACCGATATAGTTTCTAGCGATCAATCTAATCCAAAGTTAAAGCGAAAAATACTCATGTGTCAAAGAACTATTTCTCGCTGATCAACTTAAAATACTCCTACAAAGTTGTTACTGATGGCGTATCCAACTAGAAGGTGAAAAATATTCATGACATACGAGCACAGATACGATCTTTCGCTGATCAAGCTAACCTACCATTTTGCTAGCTTGAGATCCCAGATTAGTGAGAGTATGAGTGATCTCGTCCTTACTCTCATGCTCCATGTTTCCCACATTATGAGTGTCTGTTAACCTTTGACTTTCTTCACATACACTTGCTAACCTTTTGGATACATCTGTAGTTTTATCTACAGATAATAACTCTGATATAACCTAGGAAAATATCATCCAAGTTATGATGAAAGGTATTTAAATTACCGTCATAGTTCATTAAGGAATAAGTAGCAATCCAATGACCTTTCTATACCTCCGTTGTAAAGCCCATAAATCCCACTTTACTTTGAGGATGGTCTTTACGATAGAGTATAAATGCATTATGCAGTGCAATCTGCAAAAGATGGATCGCTAATTTTTTATACCACTTTATTGTTTTCCTGGTAGCAGCATAGTTTTTAATGACCTGGAGGTAAAATTGAAAGCTATTCAATCTACCGCTAGTTCATGCTGATTCAATTTACTATCCAATGGTTACAAAAAATAAATAGAATTCATAATTCAGTATATTGTTTCTATGTGCTTTAGTGCCTAGCCTCTATTAATAAAAAATAACATATAAAATGGACAGGACTAAAGGTGCCTTAATTAATGGCTTAATGGTTCGATACAAAATTTAGTTGGCTTACAGAATCTCGTAAATCTACTCCTCCCATAAACTTATTATAGTGAACGACACATGTAGGCTTTCCCTTGTTCACTTTTCCTCGAACTCCTTGGCCTCCACTCACTGTCACTTGAGTAATTCCATCATTATCCAGTGTGCTTAACATATAAACCATGCTTCGATCATTAAATTTAACACACATTAAAGGCCCTAGCCAAAATGTGCTACTCTTGCCAAAGGCAACATCTTTCTCTCGAATACTAGCCGGTACTCTATCTGCTCTTACTGTGCCACAAGCATTCGTTCTTCGTTCGTAAAGATAGGAATAGAGAGGAACTGAACTATACCAATTATCCATGTAGATGTTATAACCTTGATCCAGTAATGGCAAGGACAAATAGACAACTACTTTTTCTGCTTTACCGGCATCACGAACTTCGGGTGGTAACTCCAAGTCCATTCCTGTTGTTGGATCATCTTGACCAGTGTAGACTCGAAAGCGAAAGGTATATCCTGTCTTGCTCTCGCACAGGCAAAACATTTTAATACCAAATCTTGCGCGTTTTAAGGGTATAAATTGGCGAAAATGTAACTTTCCTTTCCATAGTAATAGTGATTCGTCAACGGCAACATTTTGTTCTACTGTATAGACTTGTTGAAAACGACACATTAAGTAGTCTATTAGAGGACGAAGTTTATACAGAGCATCGCGATTAGGACCCTTTACGTCGGGCATCTTGTCGTTATTATTTAAATGGAAAAATTTCTGTAACAGTATATAACGACCACGAGGCATAATGGAACGAAATATCTCCATTCTAAACAAGTAATCAGTAGACCAGTAGTGTCCAATGTTTGGCATATGAATTAACCCCATTAGAAAAATGATTCCAAGCAATTTCTTAATTTCCCTAGCATTAGTTGGTGACCATTGCTTTCGATGGCACTCTAAGCTAGAGCTACTTTGCAGAAATGCTGAAGCATAACTATTAGTTTCTAATACGATATGTTGTAGTAATTCTGGTGTAAGAAAGAGTTGATAATAATCGATCGGCTTAAAATTAGTAGTATCAACATTGATACCTGGTTTACCCACGAATGGATGCGTGTAAGTTTTTTCTGGCTTGCTTTCCTGCCACTGATATGTATCTTCTAATGGCTGTTTCGATAAGTCTATCGATGTTTTTAAATCAGCATTTTCGTTATCGCTTACCTCTTCTAATGGTGGAATCTCCATTTCATCAGCGGACTCATCCACTGCGGTTGTGGATGGATCATCCTGCTTTTCCTCGATCAATTCACTACCACTAGAGTTATAATTCTCCATTTTTTTGGTTCAAACCGCCGATTTTGAATGATTTCCAATCTTTCACTTAATAGCCGTAAAGGTAGACTAAATTTTCTGTCAATCTTACTCTTATGCACTCAGTGACTAAATGCTAGCATTGACGAATATTTCGCTTAATGATTTATTATCGTGCTAATTATGGTAAATATTATAGGATAGTATTATGGCTGTCTAAAGCTGGTTTAGTTAAGGTAATATCATTTGTAATTATACCTTTACATATTAAAGACGAGCTAGAAATCGCAATATAATTAAAATATTAAATACAGATCAATTAAGCCAGGCTCCATGGTAATTGTTTCAATAATATCATTTATAATTAAACCTTTACATAGAAAGCCTAATTAGAAATCGCAACGTAATTAAGACATTAAACGCAAATTAATTAAATCATGTTACATGGTAATTGCTTCTTTACTTTATTTGAGATGAACAATGAAAAGGACAGCAAAAGAAATTTTAGATGGAAAAATAATACTCCTTTAAAATTGATGAAGATAAATTAGCCCATGATACTGAAGGTCAGATATATTCTTTAAGTATATCTAGTAAAATTAAAAATCAACCCCCACTGATGGTTCTGAAAATTCATGAACTTGCTGATAATTAATTTCGGAAGAACGCCAAGCTACATGCTATTAACATTTAAATGAAGGGCAGTAGTGTTACTTAATTTACACATTTAAGTAAACTCGTAATGTCAAAATACTAGATCTAATTGAAAGAGC
>NW_002061200.1:0-2365 GCF_000150275.1 Trichoplax adhaerens
GTTGGTTAGCTAGTGTGATAAAGTGTCTTCTCAAAAATATAAAGAACTACAGTTCCTTGTAAACTTTACTTTATTACATAAGATTAGGTTCGTCTTAGAACTACCAAGGACTAGCTAACTGCAATCAGACTGTCTCTGGACTATATGAATTATCACAGCAATATTCACAATTTACATATAATTAGTTACACAATGATTTTCTTTCAAGCACAATCATATCTTACCAATTAAGTTATAAGTTCATATCTATTTACTATCGCGCTATCAATTCATAATTTGCACTTTTAATTAAAGCGTCACAATACAAATCTCACAGTACTAGCATAATTAACGCTATCTAATATTATCTCAGAATCATAATATAAGCATCTCAATAAAATTACTACAAGACGTACGGTAAACATCTTCCACAATTAGACACCTATGCAGTCTTACAACCTAGCGTATAAATTTATCAATTTTTGCATTATTCCATAATCTTAGTCTTAAGCTTATTTAGGGCTTCACTGCAACTCGTTAACTCTATCGCATTCTTGCATGATATTCAAGTGCATTTGATTTAATAGTTCACAATGTAGATACTTTTTCTTTTAGAATTCAACAAAAATAGGCTTACATCTCTTAAGGAAGTATCGGCGCCGGCATTTAAGGCAAAGATGACAGCCTATCAAGTTAATTTAGCAGGATTAGTTTGATAGTTGAAGAAATTTACATGATAATTATTGCTCATTATTCCATTCGAATATTATGCTATGGAATAATTTGGGAAGTATCGAAGGATTTCGCGTGCAAGGAAGATGCCTATTGCTTTAAAAGAACAACTAGGCTGTGAATGTATGCAAGGCATTCGCACGTAAATGGTATTCTTATCGTTTGTCGAGTACGGATTTTGAAGCAAGCTAGTTTTTTTAAAGTAGATGTTGGTGTTGTACGCATAGAAGATTGCTGTTTGATATCAATTGACACGTTAGGCTGTAATAGACTAATTTTTCCAGTTATACAACAAAAGACACTCTAGTTTTAAGAATGTTGGTGTTGTTGTGTGTCAATTAAATATATCAAAGCTGTAGGCTAATGTTTTATAAAGCACCTAAAGCACTTGTTTGCAAAGAGTTTTCTTCTTATATCTTATCAGCCATTGTCAATCACGAACGCTAATTAAGCTATAGACTAGTTTTTTGAAGTGTATAAGGTATTTGTTTACCAGGACTATCCTTGATACATACGACCAAGTAGAGGCATTTAGCTACAGACTAATAATTCGAAACATGTTAGGTTCCGGTACTTGTTGCAAAAATTATTTCTGTCGCTTCTTGTCAGTTATAAATATCAAGCTATACGCACTAAGCTACTGTCTCAAGTATAACTAATTTCGTGTTAGAGTAAACAATCATAGAAGAGGTATAGACTAAAATAGCCTTAACTACCTCTTTTTGGCCACATTGAGTTGCTCGATGTAAAACGGTGGCACCATCATGATTGCATTCTATAATATGATTTTCACGACCTTCATATCTTGCCTCCCCAGTGCTCAACAATAGCTCCATCAGGGTAGTATTCCCTTTGCTAGCGGCCAAGTGAATCGGCAAACTGCCATCAGCAGTTCTACGTAAGATATCTGCTCCTCTTTCAATCTTTAATAACAGTTGATTGGATATGGCATTGAATTATCTTCTTACCTCTTTTAAAATATTTACTCTAAAATCTATTGACTTGGATAGTTGATTCTATATCTTACCAGGCAGATACAAATTGCTTCGTGATTGGCAATGCAAGCGAAATGGAAAGGTGTCATTTCATCTGCATTTACATTATCAATTAAGGATGGGCGCTTGTTGAGTATTTCCTATAAGGTGATTGATAAGCATGATAAGCAAAATCGAACTATTTGAGTATTTTATTTTACTACTTGGAATGGTAATACTATGCTCATAGTTATCATTTAAATCTCTTGAAATCGAACATTTTAAGACTCTTAGGGAATAATGCCACGTATTTCTTAGTAAAGTGTTATTATGAACAGCAATGAGTAACTGATTACGAAATCATATTCTAGTGTAAAGCATTTTTATTCTCATTAACCTTAAAGCAATCATTAGAATATAAATGTATCAATAACTTTTTGTTGCGACTGATTTTACTTTATAATTTTGTTTTGAATTTTCCAAATTAAGCTGTCGTCTTCAACTTTTATATCCTAGTTGTTGCTATAGTAAGTACGATAAATCTTGGATTTCAGGTAATGCATGTTTTGTATCTTGATTTACATTAGTAACTTTAGTAAAGAATCGCTATATAGCTGTAGATGTAAATTTTTAACGGTGGTATTCTACATAATGATCTAAAAGGATTCATAGTACCGACA
>NW_002061200.1:2415-4661 GCF_000150275.1 Trichoplax adhaerens
TTAAGTAGCGTTAAGTATTTTAAGGTAGACGATGATAGAAGTATAAAGGATTTTATTGAGATACAAGTTACAGGCTAACAATGATATGGTTGTTATAGATAAGGTATTTGAGATAGCAGGAACGTAGGAACTGACTAACGAGTTAGCGTACAAGGGTATTTATAGGTTTTAGATGGGATTGAGATAATGTCTTTATATGTATAGCATGTCGTCTATATGTGGTCATGATGTCGTACATTATGAATGTAATACAATACAGTACTTAAACGGTATATGATAAGTATTCGTATATTAGGATATTAATATACTAGGCATCTTCTATATAAGATCATAATATTACATAACTGATTACGAAATCATATTCTAGTGTAAAGCACTTTTATTCTCATTAACCTTAGAGCAACCATAAGAATAGAAATGTATCAATAACTAGTTGTTGCGACTGATTTTACTTTATAATTTTTTAAATATTCCAAATTAAGCTGTCGTCTTCAACTTTTATATCCTAGTCGTTGGTATAGTAAGTGCGATAAATCTTAGATTTCAGGTAATGCATGTTTTGTGTCTTGATTTACATTAGTAACTTTAGTAAAGAATCGCTATATAACTGTAGATGTAAATTTTTAACGGTGGTATTCTACATAATGATCTAAAAGGGTTCATAGCGCCGACAATAGCTACTAATGACTACACTATTTAAACTGGCGGAGTAGAATACCGATAATATTTTCCGGTTTTACCTCACAAATCTTCTCATTTCCACCTCTTGCTGCATAATGCATTGCCGTATTAGAATTTGTATCTTTAGCTTCTATATCAGCATTAAACATTAGTAGTGCTCTTACAGCTGCATATCTGTTATGCTTTGAGGCCAAATGTAGTGGTGTTATGTCATTTAGCCCTTTAATATTAATATCTAAGGCGAAATAATAAAGAAATAGTTAGGTCCAGTGGCATTCATAGTCTAGGATTTGATAATTATAATGCATATTGATTCATGATTAATTATTATAAATACTGTCAATATTATCAAATCTTTTGCATTGTAAGTAGTTACTAGTGGATGATTAACGAACCTGCACCTCTTGCAATTAAGCCTTCAATGAGTTCAACATTACCACCTCTTGCCGCATAGTGTAATGGGGCTAAACGATCGCGGTCTAGTTGGTTAGCAAATATTTCGATTCCTTCATTTGGTAGAACTTGCTGTAAAAGCAGCATATCACTACTTTTTGCAGCCTAATATTAGCGTTAGCATAGAGAGTAATGAATAGGTTGATAAAATTTTCGATATGATAGCAAAGAAGGCAAGACGATATGTTTGCATGATCATGATTTTAGTAAAGAATTGCTATCGTGGTCACGGAGAATTTTTAATTAAACGGTAGAGATTTATGCGAATTGATGATATCTATGCTAACTTTACCGTTATTAAACCAGCAAAAGACTTAAATTTTATGAAAGTATTGTATGCTAAGAGACGACTAAGTTAATAATAATACATAAAATAGCGGCAAGCAGGCCTGGAAAAGTTGAATATAAATTGCATTTCAATGAGCAGAAATGCTCTCTTGGTATCTAAGATAGCCTCATTTCAGACTACTAGCATTCGCACTTAGTTTAGTTTAGTTATTGTATTAAAAGTAATAGACAATAAAACAACGTGGTATTTGATCTTACTTGCAGTATATCGTGAGCAGCTGTATTCCTTGTTTTACTAAATAAAACCGAAGTTTTCGACCAATCTGATCTTCTAAACATCTCCATTACTGTACAACTTAGTGCATCAAAATATAAGTAAACTTGAACCGATAATAATACTATCGAAAGGAAGGATTTCAATAGCTGGATTTTATTTTGAAGTTATCGCTTGAAATCGCTATTTTTGGGGATTATTGACAGAATTTTAATTCAATTATTGTTTATTTCCATAAGGCAACAGATTGTAAATAAATATAACCGTTTACACATTTACATGGCTCAAATATGCAACTGAAAACGTTCTCCTTTATATCATGATCTTTTTCAATTAAGCTTTTATCAATTTCGTCTAATTATATTTCACAATATGGTACTATAAACAAACAATGCTAACAAATAGGTATTAATTTAATCTCAACTCATTCTGATATTACTTCTAGTTCTTCATTATATTGCATGCTGGTAATTTGGATGATGTACGTCATATATTTATTTCCTATGACGTCGAAATTAGCTCTTGCTGCTCTTCTTTGCAAGTACTCGAA
>NW_002061200.1:6601-8106 GCF_000150275.1 Trichoplax adhaerens
GAATGATCCTAAAATTACAGCACTCAAATAATGTAACATTGATAAGCATATATTGTCTTACCTCTTGAATTAATTGAAATAGCTCGCGAATTACATTCAGTATTGAGAAGAAGGCAATGAGAATTCGGAAGATCAATAAAGATTGGATAAATGATACCGCGTCCTACATTTTAGCGGAATTAAACTATGAGTTTTTGGAAATCTTGTGATAATTTCAATCGAATTTCCACTTTTATGCAGTGCATCAAAACTATTGCAAATCAATAATTTCCCTATTCCTATTTCTGATGACTAGGCGGCAATATCTTATATACTTATAGGATATATTATAAATCTTTATTATATAAAAAGTTTAATTTGTATGTAAGAATTAAGAGACAATGGTGCAGAACAAGATTCTTTTTTGGATTGGGAAATCAAACGGTGTTACTTTGAAGAATACACAAGAAATAATGACAGTAATCATATCATCTTAAGCCGTTCGCTAACTTTCTTGGGAAATGTTATCATTGGTCGGCCACACATAATGACACTAACGACAAAGCAGTTATTAATGTAGTTTATTGAAGAGAATAACCTACTCAAGAACGGGTGAATAGTAGAACACACTTTTAGTAAGATAAGTGGCTTTCATAGAATCCGTAACTTATAAACAATAGGAAAAGAACAACATGCTACGTAGAATATTGTTATTAATTACTGTTAGAATATCAATATCTTCATAACGTATGATAACGATATGACTAAGCAGTATTGCTGATATGGAACATGTATGAACTAAGAACTATAATATACTGTAATCTAGAAACGAGTAATACACTATGGAAAACTTAATTACACACTGTCAACGGTAGTAAAATACCTTGAAAGATAATCAACTGTTAACTTTTAGAAAGATAAGTTCATATTTGACTTAATAGGAAATCTATCGTAAAGGCTGTAGTAAATTAAGCCCTGATTATATTTAGATTATACCTAAATTTGAACGTCTTAGGATTAAAAGTAGTCTGTCTACAGTACTTGAATTATTCGTAGGTGCTAACACAGTTTGTTATCTAAAATTACTGATTATAGCTTATATGTCAACTATGGAGATTTAATACAAAATTATGCTAAATTGTAGTAGTAATTCATGCGATAGAAATGTGGTAATTGACAGAGCTAGACCGGATTTTTAAGAAGTCCTGAATGATATATTTTAGATGCGCTGGCGTTCATTAGAAAATTTACTAAAATTATAACTCTGGATGCGGTTGGAGCTATCATAATATTAAAAATCTGTTTAAGAGCGCGCCAATGATGAATAAAGCGCTTTTTAGTGATTTCTCCGAGTTCTTCGTGGGTTACACTGACTACTATACGTAGTTGGTCAGGGATCGCTAAAGGAAGCGTGGTTCTTTTATAGCAGATTGCCTAGTGATTTTACTCTAGAATGATTCTAGTCTTTATTACCGGCGTAGCGGTATAACAGTAAAAGTGATAGGAAGAGAAAGTGTCTCTCTCAT
>NW_002061199.1:0-2199 GCF_000150275.1 Trichoplax adhaerens
TATAAATTCAAATCTGGTATAAAAAAAATACCTGATGATTTATTTTCAAGTGATGATTTAAACTGTAAAATAGCAGGTATAATTCCATCTGAATTTAATATTGAAGAATTTGTTGATTCAAAAGAATCAAAAAAAATGGATAAATTTATTCATTATGCTATAGCAGCAGCAGAAGAAGCAATTTCAGATGCTAATCTAAAGAGCTTGCCAGATGGAATTAAAGAGGAAATTGGTGTTTTAATTGGATCTGGTATTGGAGGCTTATCAACAATTGAAAAAAACGCTAACATATTAGAGTTAAAAGGCCCAAGAAGAATTAGTCCATTTTTCATTCCAGCAAGCTTGATAAATCTTGCTTCAGGCCATGTTTCTATAAAGCATGGATTCAAAGGCCCTAACCATTCTGTAGTTACTGCTTGCTCAACTGGAACACATGCTATTGGAGATGCTGCCAGAATAATAAGAGATGGTGATGCAAGAATAATGGTTTGTGGAGGAGCTGAAGGAGCAATTTGCAAACTCGGAGTTGCAGGATTTGCTGCAGCAAGAGCCCTTTCAACCAATTTTAATGATTGTCCAGAACAAGCATCTAGACCATGGGATAAAGATAGAGATGGGTTTGTAATGGGTGAAGGAGCAGGAATATTAATTTTAGAAGAATATGAATATGCCAAGAAGAGAGGAGCTAAAATCTACGGCGAGGTTGTTGGATATGGACTGTCCGGTGATGCATATCACATCACTGCACCAGAAACTGAAGGTAAGGGCGCTATAAAAGCTATGAAAATGGCTTTAGCAAAAGCAAAAATTGCCCCAGAGGAAGTTGACTATATAAACGCTCATGGAACATCTACTCCACTGGGTGATGTTATAGAGCTAAATTCAATCAAAAAAGTTTTTAAAAACAATATTGAAGATATTGCTATTTCTTCAACCAAATCATCTATTGGCCATCTACTAGGCGCTGCGGGCAGTGTTGAAGCAATCATCTCTCTACTTGCAATGCAAGATTCAATACTTCCACCAACACTTAACCTAAATAATCCTGACGAAAGTTGTGAAGGAATTAATTTGGTAGCAAATACCCCTCAATCCAAAAAAATAAATTGTATCATGTCCAATTCTTTTGGATTCGGTGGCACAAATTCTTGCTTAGTATTTAAAAAAGTTTAAGAACCTAGGCATAATCTCACTAAAATTTTATGCAAAAATAAAATCTTAACGTTTTTTTTTCAAAAGTCTTAACATAATCTTAACATATCATCAGTATACTACAAATAATATTTTATTAACTAAACATAACCTAAGTATCAAACATGAAACATTATTATAGTATTGCCAATTTTATGGTAGGCACTTTTACAAATATATTTAATAAATTTTTTTATACAGAAACCAACCAGACTAATCAGCAATTATTGGGTAAAATTACTGCTTGGTCACAAGGAAATAATGCAAAATGTTTATTTAATAACAACACAATACCACAACAATTTGTAGATGCATGGGGTGCGGATTTAGCAATAAATATTGCTGATGAATTTATAAAACAAGTTATTAATTTAGAGGATCCTTCTGATACTTGGAATGAGGATTTGCTTCATACAACAAAACATAACCTAAGCCTACCACAATTCATTATGGACTTTAGCACAATAACAACAATTGGAGCAGGAATATTAGATACTATTAATTATTATACAAATTACATTTTGTTATCATGGATTAGTCCTATTGGCCTTCCAAATATTATTTGGCAAAATGTAAAAGAACACTATGAAATGCTTTCATTACAAAATGTATTAGGAGGACTAGGAGCAGGAGTAGTACTAGGAGCAAAACTAGGAGCAAGAGTATATGCATCTGAAATTTTCATTCTGTCTATGGTTGATATAATCAAAATATCATCTTTAGATGAGTTTGGGATTAGACAATTGGTAGAAAAATTTGGCATTGATTCCATTAAACCTCTACATGAGGCAGGAGGAAAATTCTCTGACCTAGAGACTTTTGAAATTTATAAATTAGTAGCAAAATGTGGCATTGATTCCATTAAACCCCTATATGATGCTGGAGCAAAATTCTCTGACCTAGATACTATTAAAATTATAGGATTAGTAGCAAAATGTGGCATTGATTCCATTAAACCCCTATATGATGCTGGAGCAAAATTCTCTGACCTAGATACTATGAAATTAT
>NW_002061199.1:5083-6557 GCF_000150275.1 Trichoplax adhaerens
AATCTGCCAGTAGAACAGTATTGTATTGTTGGCTCCATAGTTCGAGGACAAAAAGGAGAACATAAAAAAGACCTACTACATTATCGAAGGCTAGGATATGAGAAGTTAAAAGTTAATGGCATCTATTATGATTTTGATGATCTCCCCCATATAGATAAGAATAAAAAACATGATATTGAATTAATTGTAGATAGAGTAAAAATAGATGATAATTCAAGAGATAGAATCGTAGATAGTGTAGAAAATATTTTAAAGATTAGTAAAGGTCTACTATATGTAGAAATTAAGTCTATACCCAAAGACTGCAGCTCACCTGATATTGAAGAGGGAAAAGTTCTTATTTTTTCAGAAAAATTTTCATGCCCAATATCTGGATTTTCTCTCACAGAAATTGAGCCAAGAATTTTTTCATTTAACAGCCCTTATGGAGCATGTCCTAAGTGTAATGGTCTTGGCAAAGAAATGAGCTTCGATCCCCAATTGATTATACCTGATAAAACTTTAACACTATTGGAAGGAGCAATTGCACCATGGAAAAAAAAGCATTCTAAATATTCTAATACTCAATACAAATTTTATGAAAGCCTATTAAATGCATTAGCTATTCATTATAATTTTGATTTAAATACACCATATGAAGAATTACCAAATGATATTAAAGACATTATTATGAATGGTAACAATGGCGAAGATATTAAATTTTCATATCAAGATGGATACAGACAATCAACTGTTAATCAACCATTTAAAGGCGTAATACAAATTTTAGAAGAAAAACTAAATAAAACAGAAAGCAATTACATTATTGAAGAACTTGCAAAATATCAAATTCAAATCAATTGCAGTGATTGTCAAGGATTTAGGGTTAAAAAAGAATCTTTATGTGTCAAAATTAATAACTTACATATTGGAAATGTCACTAAATTTTCAATAAGTGATGCATATTCTTGGATTAAAAATCTGAAAGATAATTTAGATCAAACACAAATTAATATATCAAAATTAATTTTAAAAGAAATTGAGAGGAGGTTAGAATTTTTAATTAATGTAGGTCTAAGCTATTTAACACTAAATAGGATATCATCAACACTATCTGGGGGTGAAAGTCAAAGAATTAGACTTGCATCGCAAATTGGCTCTAGTTTAACAGGTGTACTATATGTATTAGATGAGCCTTCAATTGGTCTACATCAAAGTGACAATGATAAATTAATTAACAGTTTAAAAGAATTAAGAGATTTAGGTAATTCTATTATTGTTGTTGAGCATGATGAGGATACCATGGTCCAATCAGATTATCTAATAGATATTGGCAAATATGCAGGTATCAATGGAGGCGCAGTAATTGCTCATGGCACTCCTGAAGAAGTATCAAAAAATAAGGAAAGTTTAACAGGACAGTATATTTCAGGAAAGTTATTTATACCTATACCAAAACAAAGAAGAAAGTTTAATCCCAAAAAAATAATATCTA
>NW_002061199.1:6607-8108 GCF_000150275.1 Trichoplax adhaerens
ATCTAAATTAAGAGGATATTTACCAGGAAGATTTTCATTCAATGTAAAAGGTGGAAGATGCGAAGTATGTGAAGGGGATGGGTTATTAAAAATAGAGATGCATTTTTTACCCGATGTATATGTAAAATGCGATGAATGTAACGGAAAAAGATATAATAAAGACACTTTACAGATTAAATATAATGGAAAGAACATAGCAGATATTTTAGAGATGACAGTAGATGAAGGCATAATTTTCTTTGATAAAATACCATTAATTAATGATAAACTAAAAGCTTTGAATTCAGTAGGGCTTGGATATATAAGTATTGGACAATCTGCTACAACTCTTTCCGGTGGTGAAGCACAAAGGGTAAAATTGGCAAAAGAACTGTCAAAAAAATCCACTGGTAGAACTTTATATATTTTAGATGAACCAACTACAGGACTGCATTCACATGATATACAAAATCTACTTCAAGTTTTACATGAATTAGTTGATATGGGTAATACTGTTATTGTCATAGAACATAACCTTGATGTTATTAAGACGGCAGATTACATAATTGATATTGGCCCTAAAGGTGATATAAAAGGAGGGGAGGTTGTAGCTATTGGAACTCCTGAAGAAGTATCAAAAAACAAAAAAAGCATTACTGGAAAATACCTTGTTAATAAGTTATAAATTTTTGTCAAAAATCTTTACAATATAATTCCTCAAACTTATTATACTATAGTAACACTTTAGGTCACTGTGGGGATGGTAAAAAAAGTATCAGATTTTGCTTCAACTGGACAAGATACAGCCGGCAAAACTCCAAGCTTTCAAGCTACACTAAAAGGCGACAGTCAAAAAGTAAGATATCAAATCAAACGCTCAAATTACATAAATAGATTTAGAAGATGGATTGGATTAGACCCTGATCAATCTGACATCTTCGGTGAATATATTGCATCTCGAGTGACAGCAAGTTTGCTTAATAAAAATGCACCCCCAGATTTAGCACCTGAAGTTGATTTAATTTACAATGAGGATCAACATGATTTTAGTTTAGCTTCAAAATATTTAAATGATAGAGATCAAAGATTTGTTGGCATGACTCTTGGTGAGTTAATTGAAGATAAGGACAATCTAAAAGCTCAAGAAAAAGCAAAATACCTTAATCAATTCAGAAAATCTCTTGAAATCACATTAAGTCAGATGGACTCAATGTTTAAAATTAGTTCTCCTAATCCTAGACAACAAGTTTTGTATAAACTTTTTGAAAATTCAGTAGCAAAATTAGATTCAATTTTTGATGAAATTGAACAAACTAAAGAAATGGAAGAACCTTATGAAAAAAGAAGAAAGAAAACAAAATTAGTATTTGGAAAGGCTTCAGATAACCAATTGTCAATTGACAAACCTTGTAAAATTGGAATCGAAGGCAAAATAGAAGCTGTTTCTATAAATAAAGTTGAACTTTATAATGCTTTAGCAAGTTCTATTATTCTTGGTGATCATGATATCAATCCTAATAAT
>NW_002061198.1:0-2316 GCF_000150275.1 Trichoplax adhaerens
AATAAAATTGTAATCAAAGATCTTAATAAAATTCATTATTGTGTATTTTCTATAATATATCTGCAGTAATTCATGATAGCCGAGCTAAAGCTAAAACAATCTCACTCACAGACAAGACAGATCATCTTACGAAAGCAGAAATAACTTTGCTAGTGTAGAAAGTTCATATTAGTAAAATGATATACGATAGCTATGTATCAATATCTGATAATCAGAGACAACGCTTACCATCCCTGAGACTGTCGTTTCATCAGAACCAAGCTCGACATTATTAAAGGTAAAATAGGATGACATTGCTAATTCCAATTGCTCTGACGTGCAGTTAACATTAGCATCTGTACGAAATGCTCTCCACCAATTCTTGGTATATCCATAGGTTATAAACCAAACGTAATGCGACCCATACATTTTTTGATGATAAACCTAACAAAGATTAATTACAAAATACGGAAATCGGCTATATACACGTAAGATTAAATTTCTATAAATGTAATTAATAGTCGTTGCAGTGACTAATTGGTGACAATGATGTAAAATAAGTCAACTTTATGTCTTCTTATTAAGTAACCTTTAATTATTCATATTAAAACTATTAAAAATTTACAACGTTAAAATGGTTCAATTCGGCATTACTTCGCAAAACAATTTGATGGTAGGAATTACACTGGCAAATAACAAAATAATCTTAGCACCTTTCTCCTATAGAAAAGATATCAATTAAAATTTGATTCTTATGAGTAAGCATTGAAAACTACGCTAAAATAGTCAATATAACTAAGTACAAAAGACTGGGATAAACACATAGTCTTGCTTCGTACTTAGAATTTAAAAATTATAATTATTGAAGTAATTCTAAAATTCAATGTTTTGTTAGATAAAATGATACTATAACGTGGACAATAACCATTATTCGATCTTTTTCCTAGAGTAACATCTCAATGATAACATAATTTACTACCTTAACTATAGAAACTTAAATGAATACTATGAAGCTGATTATTTGTGCTAATTATAATAAATAACTTCAACTTATTACCTTAATGCTTTTGAGTTGTTCTACTGGAGAAGTAAAAAAAGCTTCTGTAGTGATCAAAGTGAAATTTAGTTTGTCTGCATCTCTGATGAAATTTTTAGCGGCCTACAGTTTCAAATTTTCAATGATTTTACAGCATTAGACGTCTTACAAATGATTAGATCTGTTCTATTTCGATAGAATCAAAATGTAAAATCATCCGGCGGAATTCAGCTTGATAGTTTATATAACAAGTGTGTTATAGCTGGCGAGTATTGTGCTATTGCTTGACTTCAATTTTATGACTTAGTTTACAATGCGATAAAATATCATATGTATCGAATTGTAATATAACCTAGTATTGTGATTGTAGACTGTTAGCCATGTTTAGTATAATGTACGATAGCGTAACTTCTATATTTATCCTAAGATATATTTGATAGCCATAACTATAGACTGTAGTGGTATAGACTCTATGCTAGAGTACAGATGGATATATACAGTAAGGTGTTAAGTTACTAATAAGGTTATAGGTAAAAATAGAACTGTAAATCATATATTAGGATATGGTTAATTCATTGTACTTTGGCTGATGTGAATAATGTTGTGAGGTTGATAGATTAAGAATCTTCAAAACTTTAGAAAATTTAGATTTATTGAACAAAACCTCGTTTAAGAAGGCTCGACGTAATCGATTAGCAGAGGACCTCTAACGAGAAAGAACTCTCTTACTATACAAAACTACTCGCTTATATACTTTTCCGCGTTTACAGTCTTAGCACCTTTACTTACTACACACTTCAGTATTAGCATCTCAAATACAGGATAGTTTACACCTTTCACGTGAAGCTCTAGTGTGAGCAATGTAGCGCTCCTCTTCAAAAGGATTACAGTTACTAAGCTAGCTATATTTAATACTTAAGCCTCTAACGAGAATATCTATCACATGTTGAACACAACACCTACGGTAGACATTACTAAATGTATCATCAACTTAGAATACAATATTACACTGTCTTACAAATGTCTACGTAAATACTGTAGTCGTATCCATATCGGATTAATGATGGTCCGCAGCAGAATAGTGTTACTAAGAATAATTTAACTATGTGTAAAAAAAGGTAAAAGGTTGCCGTGCGGATTGTAGCTGCGAATGCTACGAAAAGTATAAAAGCATGCAACTTTAGACTATTCTGTTAATTCTTTCTAGAAGTCTTTAGTGGTAGTATTCGGCTAGAGTTGAGCTGTGTGTAGTTGATCTTTGTATAAGATTCAATAAAGCCCTTATTTTTCTAAAATTTGGG
>NW_002061198.1:4023-6837 GCF_000150275.1 Trichoplax adhaerens
AATAATAACAAAAAAAAATCATAAAAGTAAATAAAAAATGAAACACTAAAAATTGGATATATACGCCGCCCGAGCGCAAAGAAATACATAAATCCTTCCGAGTCCGAAATATTCTAATATATTTTATAATAATACTATGTGCGCAATTCACGATTTGTCCAGGTCTTCTCTATCTATTGTGAATTGTAATTATTGCGCAATTATGCCAAAATATACTTTTAAAATAACTGTGAAAATAGTGCAGATCTTTTTCCAAATAAATACCAAAAATAAAAATACTATATTGCTGCATAGACTAAGTTCGTTTATCCGGTTTATCTTGACCGTTTTCGATTTGTGAGAAAAGGACGAATTAGAATTTGCATTTAACTATGTGGAACATTGCGACAATTATGTTCCACATAGTTTGTGATGATATTCCATATAATTTGTGTAATTCAAGAGATAAAATAGTAATAAAACTTTTATTCAGCGAAGTTAAAGAAAAGCTGAAAAATACAAAGTCAATATTTATTGGCCAATATTAGCACGTACTTTAACTTGGCAATTGATTAACTGAATGTTTAAGGGTTGCTATCAGTTGTTTTCACCATTCTATGTCTTATTTAGAATTTTATCTAGCAGGTACTCTAGACTTATAAATAGATGCAAGTAGCTATTTAAGATAAGGGACCTAGTTACGCTACGCCACAAAGTAATACAAATAATATAAATTGTAATCTCTAAGCAGGCTAGAATTACAGTGCATATGTTATTTTTATGATTATTTTGTCTTATTTAGAATTTTAGCAAACAGCTACTCTAGACTACTGTATAGATGCGAGTATCTATTTAGGGTAGGTAACCTAGGTATACTACTCTATAAAGTAATACAAATAAAGTAAACTTTAACTTTTGAATAGTCTAGAATTGTATCTAGAATTGTATCTAGAATCGCAACACTGTGTAGATAATCAATAATAAACTCTACATTATTATAAACTTGGAATCTTTCAGTCATATACATTTAGTTTATTACTTACTATTTCTTGTAGCTCTGAGATATGGTGGATCGTAGCAATCCGAGTCCAATTAAATCGTCGCAGCATGGCTATTCGAATAGGATTAAGAGTTACGTCGGTTGTTTCAGTCGTAAAGAAATAAGGATAGATATCTCTGTTAATTAGAGCAGCAGAGCTCACTCCGCTGGTTACCTAGCATGAATTAATAGGTTTTCAGTAAATGACTTGCGTTTATTTCGTTATTTTCTCTAAAATTGATTATTATCTGTTTTCTTTCATGACATATGCATATTAGGGTAGAATATCTCTATCTTTAATATCTTATTTAGACTAGATAAGAATTACAAGACTCTTATGTATTTTTTATATCGTACATTTAATGTTTGTAGATGGAGAGAAGAATAAACAGCAATAATGTGATAAGATAATTTGGAGCAATTCTAGACAGTCTTAATAACAATTATCATGATTCTACACTTAATACAGTCTAAGTATATTATTATCTTTACCGTGACTAGATTCCAATATTTAGTCAATGAAGCTACCGGTCTAGAGCCAACCGTAGTCAGTGGTCCAAAAGTAGCAATTTTAATGGGCGGATTATTGATAGCATCTATGAAACTTTTAGTTGTAACCCAAGATTTATACTAGAAGCAAGAAGTAATACAAATTAGTTTATAGAATATAGGCGTTATACCATTAGAGATTTCATATAGAGTAATATAACATTAGTCCGATAGGAATTATAACTTATCAAGTAACGATATATTTGATACGGATCATTATTTCTACCGTAATCTCACATCATTTCGATTTTTATAGTCATCTAATGTTTACGCGTATACAAGTAATACTTAGAAATTTTATGCAAGAAAAGTTATAAGTACACACCCAGTTATTATATTTTCATTAGTTACTATTTATCGCTACTGGTAGTTAGTTATTAACAATTGCTTCCATGGTATAACATATATAAAAATATTTATTCTTATTTGGATTGAGTTATTGATCAATCGATTTTAAATTAACGCATCAACTTAACAAGAAAGCTTTTTTTTATTTCGTTTGAGCGAAATTGAAAGCTTGTCTAGCGATACAACATTCCATCTCACTGTGATAAGATAAGAAAACTGTTAAGAAAACTAAGAGAGAAAAAGATCGCAAATGTAACTCTCATTGATCGTCAAGTATTCTAATGAATATTGTACCTTGCGGACTTTAATAATGAGAAATGTACTAATAAAATATTTTATTGATACTGGTATGTAACTAAAAATTTGTTACTTGTGTAAAATATCGAGAAACTGAACGTGAACCATCTAGACATTCATAATTAGAACCGTAGTTCAATATTTTATACAAAGAAATAACACAGCCATAATAGAAAGTGTACACTTTTGTATACTCGTACTAATTTATTTTATTCGTAAAATGTCCTATTTTAATCTCACTGCCATAAATTGCGATACTTACTCTAACTAAAGTATAGCAGTGCCCGTTATTTTACTCGTAAAATGTACTATTCTGATTTCATAGCCATAAATTAGATACTTACTCTCAACGAAGTAAAACAGTAACAGTAACTTAATACTATGATTAAGGAATTCCTGCAGGATTGATAACTAGTCATTTTATAAAAAACTTATATTTTAGTATCATACCTAAATTAATGTCAGGTAATGTGAAAAATTTGTTTCAGCCGTTTAATTGATATCAAGAAACATCCTAAATACATATTAAAAGTATTTTTAGAAGCGAAATNNTTGTTTCCNTTTATTATAATCGAATAAAACGTAATAGACAATCTGAATAT
>NW_002061198.1:6887-8247 GCF_000150275.1 Trichoplax adhaerens
CTCGCTGTTTTCTACAATCATCTGCTATTTTGTAACCTGTTATAGTATATGTGGTATCTAATTCCACGATCCTATTGTCTGCATGTGCTCTATCTTTAAAACTATAAATACTGGCGATTTCTACCTCAGAGTTCGTTAGCCTCTCAGTTAGTCTTCTAGTTAGTCTCTCACAGTCTAATACTTCTACTCGTTACTCACGACAGCTTGCACGCTGATCTACCGTAACTATCTCACTGTACTTCACATTACTAACCTACAATAAAGCATAACTTTTATAAACCCTTTGGTTTAATAATTGTAAATGGCGACTAAATCTCAATCCTCTGAGATATCGAACCCTCCATCACACATAATAGAAAGTGTACACTTTTGTATACTCGTACTAATTTATTTTACTCGTAAAATGTCCTATCTTAATCTCACAGCCATAAATTGCGATACTTACTCTAACTAAAGTATAGCAGTGCCCGTTATTTTACTCGTAAAATGTACTATTCTGATTTCATAGCCATAAATTAGATACTTACTCTCAACGAAGTAAAACAGTAACAGTAACTTAATACTATGATTAAGGAATTCCTGCGGGATTGATAACTAGTCATTTTATAAAAAACTTATATTTTAGCATCATACCTAAACTAACGTCAAGTAATGTGAAAAATTTATTTCAGTCGTTTAATTGATATCAAGAAACATCCTAAATACATATTAAAAGTATTTTTTGAGGCGAAATTTGTTTTCTTTATTATAATCGAATAAAACGTTACAGACAAATCTGATATATTAAAATTATTCGTATTAAAGCAAGAAGAAATCATAATGAATGACTTAAGAATCAAACGATGTTGTCATTAGATGATGACAATACGACAAATTATACGAAGTAGAATGTTATCTATCAAGATATAACTGTAAGTAATAGTCTTCATGACAAGTAAGTCATCGGTCATTTACAAATCAAATAATAATCGATTTTTATCCGTATTACGTTACTACTAATCTCAATGTGAAGATTAAGCGCTATTAATCAGTATTTAGTAAACAGGTAAGATTCTACAATTAATAAAGACTTCAAGAAGAAATTTAGATCAGAGTGTATAGCTTGTATAATTTATTTCTTAATCACATATTGAGAACTAATTCAAAATATCGGTTCCAAGTGTTAGTGGTGAATTAGTAGCTTCCCATCTACGCCTGATTTTTGTCACAATGCCGTTTGCTTCATCGCACTATATTAAAATTTCAAAACAATTATTGTGAAATAATAAAAGATAGAATAAAATTCTACCACCACTCGTGGTACAAATGATCGATAACTACCCGATTCTATGCAAAATGATGTAGAAAATTATCAATAATC
>NW_002061197.1:0-3932 GCF_000150275.1 Trichoplax adhaerens
TATAGTTCTGATGAAAGTAGTAATTTAATAAGTAATGAAACAAATTCATTTCTTTGAATCGAAAGTTGTATATTCTAGTATTGTACATTGCCCGTTACTTATAGAATGTTTAGATTATTACCTGGACTATGCATATAGTCTGCTAAACAAGTGATTACTGAAAAAATTTATGAGATTAATAGAATTATTCTCATATAAATAGCATTATTGCAGCTTTGTTAAACGGATGGCATTGATCCATATTAATTCAGTACAGGAACTAACTTGTTAGTCTAATCAGTAATCCTTCTAAATAATATGATAAAATCAAATCTGCCTTCTTTTCATCCGTGGATTTCAAACACTTCCAATAAATAATTTTGATTTTTTCATCACGATTCTGTAGATGGCTATACTGCAAAATTTATTTAACCGTGTTATTTTATATTAGTAAACCAAGACAGTTAAAGAACGAAGTACAGATTGCAAGTGACATGAACATGTAAAAATGCCTATGATAAAATCCGAAGACGAAAATTCAAAAGTTTTATAAAATTAGAACTTTATTAAATCTAATGCAAAGACTAGCTACACACAGCTCTACTCTAGCTAGATATAACTACTAAAAGACTTCTGAAAAGAACAATCAGATAATCTGACGTCGCCGACTTTAATATTCTCCTTAGCCTTCGCAGCTATAATCAGTATAGCAGCATTCTATCATATTTTACACATATTCAACTTATTATTAGTTACAATATTTTACAGCGAACCATCATTAATCCAATATGGAAATGATTACAGTATTTTGGTAGATATTATTTCTACCACTCAAAGTACAATGCATTTAGCCTATTTTAATGCATGATTTACAATTCTATTTCTACTTCTAACCTTACTAGTAGCTCAACATCTCACTGTCATATACTCATCTATACTCTAGTATAGAGTCTATCATTACAGTCTATAATTATGGGCTACTAAATATATCACATGATAAATATAGAACAGACACTAAAGCACATCATACTAAACATGGCATATAGTCTACAATCACAATACTGATTAATTTACAATGCTTTAAAGGAAAATTGGAAAGTACATGTAGCAAATACAATAAACTACAGTAGCAATGTGTTTTGAAAGTTCAATAGTAATATTTAGTAAAGCCTTTCTACATGTGACGTGGAATATTTTCTTGTACTTCATAAAGTAACTGTAGATGATGAATGAAATGATAAAATAGATTAAAAACCTATTTATTACAATGCGATAGCATTTTATTTTACAATAATCTAATGCCAGAAAGATTCAACAGAGGCTTATGGTGAGTAATTTTTGAATATATAATATGATAAATAGGTATTTCTAACATTAATCGGAATCATACGCCTATCCTTATGTAAAAATTTTAATAAAATTTGTTTAAGGCATTAAGCAATAACTAGTATTTCTTTTGAAATTTCGCTCAATATAACTTTTGGTTCATCTAACAATACCAGCTCTAATTTAAGTCAAGTTATGCCTAATTTATAGTAAGCTCTTTTAATAGCTAATATATATGTGACGTGATTTAATTTCGATCAGAGTATTGAGCCATTTTGCAAAGATTCATCGGAAATGCAACTACGTCTGTAGCGATAATATTTTGTTTACAGAATATGATAACAAATAAATTAAATATTAATTAAGCTACCTTACTACGTATTAAATTATTACGTTATACACATTTATATAAGATGGCAGGTGTGGGACTATTACTATTCATGAATATTTAAGCCATAAGAAGTAATAGCTTATTTATACTGTACGTATGTATATGGTAAATTTAATGTATGGAGTACGAATTGCTTAATACAGCATATTAGGTAGATTTTAGAGCAATTAAAACTGTTTTTTGTAAATTAAAGACAATGACTTAAAAGATCATATTAGGTATAAATAGAATAAGTTTAAATTAGGCTTATAATATTACATTCAGGAATTATCAGCAAAGCAAAGAAACAATAATTTATAGTCAGACTTATATGTGTTCCCGGCAAACAATTACTGTATAAAGCTTATTTTCTAGGCGGAAGGTAATAACGAATAGGGTAAAGATGAAATCAAAGAGTTCCATTATTACAAGATTAGGCTATGGTCAGTAATTGTCCTGTATTAACAGTTAAAAAGTGCTGATATATTGATTGATAGAATTTAATAACTGGTAATTAGTAGATTGAAGACCGAATTAATTCCTTTATAATTCTGTTTTGTATTTACTTTAGTAATTTCCAAGGAAAAGAAATACCAAATTTAAAAGACACCCAATACAATTAATATTTTCTAAAAGAAATAAAGTGTAATTTTATTTACGCGTATATATCGATATCTACTATCGAATACTGATTCGACTCTAGTCAGTCAACTCATTAGGGTTGCAGTTAGTAGTTGACAGTTATCGTCCATCATAAATAATTATAATTGCTTGAGAAGTCTAACATTCGTGTACGCCGTTTGATTTAGTTACGTTCTGTAGTGAGATCCTTCATGATCTATATTGCCTCAGTTAGACCGCAAGGTCTGATAATATTTAACGTCGTTTTGGATCATTACCTGGTCTCAAATAAAGAGTAACCTAGGACTAATAGATATCGGTCAGGTATTTGATTATTTGTGTAGAAGTGGTCAAATCAGTACATTAGTCGGAGTACCTCGAGAATTTCCCGCATCCGCGGATGAATTAGTTCTCATGCAATACATCAAATATACTGAACGGTTATACTATCTTCTAAGTCAAGAAAAATAGATACCATTAGAATCTTACGAAGAAGAGTGCATTAATGAATCAAGTTAATTACGATACATTTCGTGGAATTTACTGTGGTCACCTGAAATTCACGTAGTACTTGAATTTCAAATCTTAACAACTAACTGTTAAACTCAGAAAATGCCGATTAGTTACTGTCCTTTATAACTATAGTGACAAAGTTTTATAATTATTTGCGAGTTTTCATTTTATCAGAGCGTTAATAGCATCGTTAAACTGATACAAGTATGCGTACTTAGAGCATGATGTATTACAGTTACTTGGATACTGTAATGTAACTAGTATCGTGATTGTAGACTGTTAGCCATGTTTAGTATAATGTACGGTAGATATTTATCCTAAGAGATATTTGGTAGCTATAACTATAGACTGTAGAGGTAGAGACGCTATGCTAGAGTACAGATGACTATATACAGTAAGGTGTTGAGTTAATTTAATAATAAGGCTATAGGTAAAAATAGAACTGTAAATCATATATTAGGATATGGTTAATTCATTGTACTTTGGCTGGTGTGAATAATGTCTACGTAAGTACTGTAGTCGTATCCATATCGGATTAATGATGGTCCGCAGTAGAATAGTCTTACTAAGAATAATTTAACTATGTGTAAAATAAGGTAAAAGGTTGCTATGCGGGTTGTAGCTACGAATGCTACGTAAAGTATAAAAGCATGCAACTTTAGATTATTCTGTTAGTTCGTTCTAGAAGTCTTTAGTAGTAGTATTCGGCTAGAGTAGAGCTGTGTGTAGTTAATCTTTGTATAAGATTCAATAAAGCCCTTATTTTTCTTAAATTTGGAACCTCGTGATTGGTATATATCACAGATACCTTAGTCAGTACTCCGATCGGTACTGTCAGCAAATTAGTGTCATCTTTCTGCTACTAAAATATATTCATGCATTAACTTTACGGCTTTAATGTAAGTTTTTCTATATTCTCTCTTTCTTATATCTAATGAAATGTATATGAGAATTTTGTTCTTTTTATTTTATATTGTATAGATTATAACTGACTGGTAATATTATTATTGGTATAATAGGTTTGCCAGTTAGAATTTTCCGATTTGTTTTATGAAACGTTCAAATCGTTTTGAAATTAATTTTGCTATTGCCAACAAGAAAGTTAGTATGATGCTCAAATTCA
>NW_002061197.1:5412-8070 GCF_000150275.1 Trichoplax adhaerens
ATCTATATGGCATTTATATGTTAAGGTCAATCTTAACATTATGCAACACGCGTAGCCTAGCATTATCGCTAAAATTTTAAAGTAGCTTCGTAGTGTACCTTATTTTTTGCAAAAAACGTTTCATGTTCACTAACTGAAAATAGAAATTTCCATATGTAATTTATTATGTTGTATATTAAATTGCAATAAATTTGAGTAATTTCAAGGGCTGGAATATGATTTTTCTGGTATACACCTAGACATACCCCAAAATGCGCACTTGGTGATTCAATTATATCATATGTACCATTTTATTGGCTATGTAATCCATCGAATAACATGTACAGTTTTACTTATGATCAGCTGTCGTTTTATTGAATTATATAATACATAAAAAAACTGTCATGCCGTAAGGTCATTTAGCAAAATGCCCAATTTCGCATCGGGCCTCGTTCAGGTCTCCTTAATCCTGTTGAGTCGGCCGCCTCGCTGCTTTAAGAAGATATCGCGCGTTCCGTTCGCATATCCAACTCTGATTAAAGCAGACCCGTTTATCTTCGGAGCATTAAAGAGTCGGCGATACACGTTATATGTTTTTTTATCAGCTGCAAATACAATTAAATGTTTGGGCGAATCCATATTCTCCAGCACAGAATTGAAGCTTCTCACCTATGTATTGCTAGAGTACAGCGTCTCCTGAAGATCGAGAATGATCTGCTTGACTGTGTTATTCAGGGTGCACTTCTTGAGCTTTGAAGGTGGTGAAGAATCTGAGATCGTTGAGATTCTTGTCGGACCCGAAGCTCGTGAAGATAGAGGCCAAGTTATACTTTCACGTACTCTCTCAGAAATGCTTTCCATCTGACAAATCGTTTTGAGGAGAGTCTTCAAAATATCAGGAGGTTAGAGGAGAGGTTCGAACTTAACTTTGAATTCTTTTCAGCAAGGACCCTCTGCTTCTCCGGGAAACTTCTCCGCTCTACAATGAGGGTAGAATTTGTCAATTTTACCAATAGTCTTCTTGGAGTTGCCTACGTGGTCTTTTCTGATGTTGTAGTTAAAGCCTTCGTTGAGCCAGGTGATTTGATGATTTTTTTGCTGAAGTTTCACTATCTTTTCCTGCAGATCTGAAAAGGTGAACTGCTTTTCTGTTTTTAGTTGATGAGAATAATTGGAATCGGCGTTTAGACGGTAATGCAATCAATGATACTGCACAACTATTTGTCATTGGCTTTAGAAACTGTTTAAATAGTAGTGGAGGTGTGTGGCAGTAAACTTCATGCATCATAAGCACAAACAGATGCTTTTGCTGATCAGCTTCTTAGAAAGGATGGCATTGATCCACATGAATTCAGTACAAGAACTAATTCGGTAGTCAAACTGGAAATTTGTATGAACAATATAGTAAAATCACGTCTAACTTTATTTCATACATCCATTTTTCAACACTTAAGAAATACTTTTGATAATAGACTCGCTAAAAATTTTCATCAGGATTCTGTGGACGGCTAAAATTTTCTTTTAATGTATTGCTTCGTATAGAATCGAAAATTTACTAGCTTAATTAATCGTATCATTTCATAGTAGTTAGCTGCAATTGTTCAACGTCTTAGGATAGATTGAAAACCATTCGAAAGTATGAAAGTTTCTTAAAGATTCATGGGAAAGTACTTTTGGTGACTTCATCAAACTATAGTAGTAATGTATTTTGAAAGTGTAATACTTGAGTAATATTTATTAAAGCGTTACTACATGTGATGTAGAATTGTTTCTTGAACGTCACAAAGTAGTTGCAGATTATGGATAGCAAAATAAATTAAGTTAAAAATCCCTTTGTTACAATACGATAGCTTTCTAGTTCAAACAAATCCAATGCCAAAATAAATGAAGAGATGAGTACAGTTTGCGGTTTCTTAGATCTAAAGTATAATAAACAAATATTGCTAACTGTAATAAAAATCAGGTACCTAAGTTTATAGAAATAGATTGTGATAAATTTTTGTTCAAAGTATTACAAACGAATTAGTATTTCTTATTAAATTTCCTTTCATTGCATAAACTTGGTTTATCTAACAGTATTCATTCGGATATAAGTCAAGTTATTCTTGATTTTTGTAATATATCCTTTGAACAATTTACAATTGTGTGAGTTGATTTTACTTAGATCAGAATTGTAAGCCTGTGATACATACCGATCACGAAATTCTAAATTTAAGAAAAATAAGGGCTTTATTGAATCTTATACAAAGATTAACTACACACAGCTCTACTCTAGCCGAATACTACTACTAAAGACTTCTAGAACGAACTAACAGAATAATCTAAAGTTGCATGCTTTTATACTTTACGTAGCATTCGTAGCTACAACCCGCATAGCAACCTTTTACCTTATTTTACACATAGTTAAATTATTCTTAGTAAGACTATTCTACTGCGGACCATCATTAATCCGATATGGATACGACTACAGTACTTACGTAGACATTATTCACACCAGCCAAAGTACAATGAATTAACCATATCCTAATATATGATTTACAGTTCTATTTTTACCTATAGCCTTATTATTAAATTAACTCAACACCTTACTGTATATATAGTCATCTGTACTCTAACATAGAGTTTCTACCTCTACAGTCTATAGTTATAGCTACCAAATATCTCTACCATACTGTACAT
>NW_002061196.1:0-2459 GCF_000150275.1 Trichoplax adhaerens
ATTATACGATGATGATTGACTGCTATCGCTCGTAAGAGAACGATCGATAGTGTCTAGAAAAAGATGATCAACGACTAGAGTGATATCGATCGATATCCAACAAGTAGAAATAGTGCAGATCGATTGCAAATTGCACGATGTAAGTCAATTGATGATCGCTTACCTAGCATCGAATTCAGTACTATCATCGAGGTATTTGGATGATTCCATAATTGATCTAGAATTGCAATTTTAAAAATAATCTTGAGTCAATGTACTTGAACCACTTTGACAGTATTATCGACGCAAGTTGATTGATGATGGCAATCGCTTGAATATAATCTTCCAATCTAAATACTAGATCAAGCAGCACTAGCTACTCTCGATCCAGCTCAAAAAACATCTAGGTAATAGACTGTCTGTTGTAGGTCTTTTCCCACAAGTAATAATGGACGCTTTGCAAGGAATTGGCTTTGCTCCTTTTTCCAACCGGAGATAGAATTAATTAATTACGCTGAAAGGACAAGCGATCTAGTCCAGGATACTACTCCTAATCCCCGATAGACGACGAAGATCAGTATACCAATTGGATAATGATGGCGGCCAGCGACTTCATTGACTGCTAAAAGTAAACAGTAAACGACGTCTCAAAGCGTAGTAAATACGCGCTACTACCCCACTTGATGGCACGGATATTACTTCACTTTGACTGGACTCCAACACCTGTTTCAGTCCTACTCTTCTTTTTGTAACGGTCACAAACGAGACCAGATGGACTGGCCAAAATTTGATTTTTGACTTTTTAACGGTTTTATCCTTGTACCAACTTGGCGACTACGCTGGGCAGTCTAATGACACTGTCCACAAGCACTGTACGCGTACCCAACTTGACTGGACAGTATGGTCATCCAGTACTGACTGGGAATGTCCACAAGGCGTCCGTCTGTAAGGCGACGATGGGTTATAGCAGTGCTCTACGGCGGACTCGACGAGTGCTGACTAGTACTCTACTGCTCATACTGCACAACTGCAGAATGGATCTACTAGATTAGTTAACGATCGAGAATTAGTCGCTGAAAGGCGATATCATTGATTTGAATCGGTTTCAAGCATTCCAAATTTGGAAATTGCACCTTATTAGTACATAAGGCGTCCGTCTGTAAGGCGACGATGGGTTGGAGCAGTGCTCTACCGGACTCGACGAGTGCTGACTAGTACTCTACTGCTCATACTGCACAACTGCAGAATGGATCTACTAGATTAGTTAACGATCGAGAATTAGTCGCTGAAAGGCGATATCATTGATTTGAATCGGTTTCAAGCATTCCAAATTTGGAAATTGCACCTTATTAGTACATAAGGCGTCCGTCTGTAAGGCGACGATGGGTTATAGCAGTGCTCTACCGGACTCGACGAGTGCTGACTAGTACTCTACTGCTCATACTGCACAACTGCAGAATGGATCAACTAGATTAGCTAACGATCGAGAAATAGTCGCTGAAACGCGATATCATTGATTTTGAATCGGAAACTGCACCTTTTTAGTACATAAGGCGTCCGTCTGTAAGGCGACGATGGGTTATAGCAGTGCTCTACCGGACTCGACGAGTGCTGACTAGTACTCTACTCCTCATACTGCACAACTGCAGAATGGATCTACTAGATTAGCTAACGATCGAGAAATAGTCGCTGAAAGGCGATATCATTGATTTTGAATCGGTTTCAAGCATTCCAAATTTGGAAATTGCACCTTTTTAATGCATCACTACCGATACAATGAGCGATGCGATACTCGTATACTGTCGATAGACATATTTTCTACGATTACACGACGCTAATTTACCATACAATTTGTTATCGTCATCAATTCAAGTAACCATAGACGAATAGCAACACTATACGCGTATATACAGCATGGACCGATGTGCTTCTCCTAGAGTTTCATGAAAACAATCTATAATTATGTTCTTCTGCTGTTGTATCATGTACAACTAGAAACGTGACATTGAAAGCAATAATAGCGTCTTTATTTGCTGAAAAATAACTATAAATACGGACAGTCAACATCCATCGGAGGCTTCACTGATAATAATTTATTAAATATATATATATATATATATTTATATATAACCGATGCAGTACTCAACCTACTGTACTGTACAGCTATATACATTATTATGATTACCATCAATCATGAAAGCTTCCTTAAAATACACCATATACACTTGTACAGTATTGTACATTCCTAATTATAATAAGAATCACTTATAATTAATAATTTATAGATCATTAACATGCATACACAGTAATTATGTAATAACAGCATAATCAAAATAGATAACGTAATAGTGCAGTTCAATTCCTATTACGTACTAGTAATTACGCAAATATTACATACATACAGTACAATCATCTGCTTGTGAATACCAATATACATCATAATAATGGCAGCATTACATGCTTCCAAGAATAAATCCATT
>NW_002061196.1:5291-8081 GCF_000150275.1 Trichoplax adhaerens
GCATTTTGACCGTTGCATGTACACGTACGTTGATAAGCCGTTCAAAATGACTGTGAAGTTTCATAAAATTACAGTACTGTAATACCATTTGCAAAACTTGCTGTCAAAAATTGTAATATTCTATTTGTAGTGGTAGAAAATAGACCAAATGCAGTACAATATACGAAAGTCTATTTCTTACTTGTACTGATTCATTTAATTTATCCATGTTGTACTGTAATATCAATATCTTGTAGATTCATATTATATACGATGCAATAGTGGTTTTCAAACAAAGAAACTGAAATTGATATATATATATATATGTATGTCGAAATATTACTGTTGATTGCTTCATCATGTTCAGTCAGAGTGGTCTTTAAGTTCTGGATCTGGATCTGCTGGGTAAGCAGTAAGACAATCATGAAGAAGCACAAAACAACCACAGGTGCTCTACTATTCATTTTCTTGATTCCACGTTGCTGCTGCTTGACTAATAGGCAGTACCGCACTGATTGCAAGCTGAAGAGGAATTAGACTTGCCAACCCCAAATCTCAACTCGATCGATCATCCGTTTCTCTCTCTCCAACAACTTTAAATATTATTATTCACTGGATTTACTTGAACAAGGGCTATCAGCATGGAATCATAACATGCGTTCATTCCAATCTATTGACTGTATATATCGTATGTCGGGATTGCTTTTGATTACGACTGTCGGTACTTTATTCTGCCGCTGTTTTCTTTTTGCGTTTAAAAATTGACGAGTACAGATGGACAGGACAGTATAATAGGTTATATAATGCAATGCGAGCATCTACAGTACTAAGCAGTACAGTACAGTACTGTAGTCTGCAGAATACTGTAGAATCTGTCTCTGGCAGTCAGTAACTAACTTTCTTTTTTAGAGGACATTTGAGTGAGTACAGTACTGTACTGTACACTGTACCATTGCACATGCGTACTACTGGACTGTCGCTCAACTATGAACACCATCATGGAGTGCTAGATTCTTGCTTTTTTTTCCTAACGCCGTTTTTTAAAACGACAAAAAATGAATTGCATTAAATGATACAAAGTTTGTCTAATAAGGACTTGAAATTATAATGTTATATAATTTCAAACAGTGGGAAATACTTATGAGACACCCTGTACTGTACAGTACAGTGCTACAAGTCCCCGACTCTACTCAGTATAGTACTGTCTGTCCATCATTGACTAGAGTAGTCCATCATGGAGTCTTTTCCAAGATGCTTTGGTTCAATTAATTATAATATACGTAACAGAATAACGAATGAAGAGTAAACTACTGCAACTTAATGTCCTGTCGCTTCGCCAACGGAGGGATCGTAGTTAAAACCTATCCAATTCGATTCGTTGGTTCATTCCGCCTTTCATTATCGAGAAATCGATAATAACGCGATAGGCACATTTAGCAAGCGTTTTGATTGATCGTACTGTACAGTACAGTGCTACAAGTCCCCGACTCTACTCAGTATAGTACTGTCCATCATTGACTAGAGTAGTCCATGATCGAGTCTTTTCCAAGATGCTTTAGTTCAATTAATTATAATATACGTAACAGAATAACGAATGAAGAGTAAACTACTGCAACTTAATGTCCTGTCGCTTCGCCAACGGAGGGATCGTAGTTAAAACCTATCCAATTCGATTCGTTGGTTCATTCCGCCTTTCATTATCGAGAAATCGATAATAACGCGATAGGCACATTTAGCAAGCGTTTTGATTGATCGTACTGTACAGTACAGTGCTACAAGTCCCCGACTCTACTCAGTATAGTACTGTCCATCATTGACTAGAGTAGTCCATGATCGAGTCTTTTCCAAGATGCTTTAGTTCAATTAATTATAATATACGTAACAGAATAACGAATGAAGAGTAAACTACTGCAACTTAATGTCCTGTCGCTTCGCCAACGGAGGGATCGTAGTTAAAACCTATCCAATTCGATTCGTTGGTTCATTCCGCCTTTCAGTATCGAGAAATCGATAATAACGCGATAGGCACATTTAGCGAGCGTTTGATTGGATGAAATAATCTTGCGTCATTACGTCAAGTCCTTTTTTTTTTTAGCTGTCCATCATGACGTAATGTACTGTAGTTTACATACAGTACAGTACAGTAAATTACGCGTTCTGTACCAGCCAGTCATTCCGTACTATTAATAGTGTGCACAGTGGACTGCATACTGTAATAACAAACACCTATCAAAGCGATACACGTCTACAAAAAGTGGATGAAGAAAATGGACGCCAATGATGGCATGCAAATTTATAAATAGAAAAGAAAAATGGATCTTAATTCCACGTACTTATAAGTTTACTTGTCTTAACCATGAATATTATCCAGTAATTTTGGGGATTACAATCGAGTTCGAATAAGGTCGTAACAGTTTCAGCTTGGGTACTTTGTCAAAGATTGCTTTTGTCTTCACCAATTTCTACAATTCTTACTGTTGATGAAAGTTTGTTTTGAATTGGAGGAACATGGAGATTGAATTAATCGATGTCCTATGCGATATCTGTGGTATAATCACTACAGCAGTTGTTTCAGTAGGTCGTCTCCTAATGGATTTATTCTTGAATGGACTACCGTTATGCATACAAATGTGTAGCGTTGTTATTACATTGGTGTGTTATTTAATGCAGCAAATGCCTATGTTAGTAGCATTGATAGCAGATAATACCTTTAATATTTGCAGTGCACTTCTCAACGTATTAGCTAATGGATCAGCATCAATGTTAAGATGTGTCAATGTTGACAATGTGTATGAATTGATGGTGGATACT
>NW_002061195.1:0-1821 GCF_000150275.1 Trichoplax adhaerens
GGCCTTTGGAAATTGAAAACTCTGTATGGCATAATCATTTAATTTAATGACCCACAAAAAAAAGACCGAAGCAATCTTCGTTTACTTCCTTTTATATTAAAATTAATATTTTAAATTTCTTAAATAGACTTATTTATAATAACGAAATTGAAATAATTCAGCCCCAGTCTTTTTCGAATCTAACGAAACTTTCATTCATGTAAGTCTTTTGATTTAGATAAAGTACCTTAAAACTGAATTGTACAACAGTTTGTCTTCAGTTCTCTGTCCATAAGAATTCATAACTTAACTGTTACAATGCTATATAATGTAATATCGAGATTAGAGTAGAATTATTTACGTTAGGATCATTTTGTTAGTTTACCCTTATGTCACAACCACGTTTTTGTGACACAGAATCTCTACTTATCGTGTAAAACTTAGCTAAGTACGGTACAATCCCGACACTGAACAAGTGCTACTGGAACTACGCTTCCTATTAGAACACTAACTTCTCGGGTGTGGGACTACACTTCTTTGACCGTCACTAGGTTACTCGATTACACAAGTAGTTGAGCGTAGGCTTTTGAACAGATAACTATCACTACAGTTTATTCTTTTCTATGCCTTTCTCCTCGTCCACATGGCATCATAGTTAGCCTTTATATACTTTCTAAGATATTTACTATTTACATTAATCTCACGTAGGAGATCTCACAACCATAACCTCCTATCCAGTAATAATCTTACAACACGACTACAAATTGTGTCAGCATAAACAACTCTCTAACACAAAGGTTGCACATCATCAAGATTTATAGTTATCTAGTCTATCCTCCTATTCGAAAACATACAAAATAACTAAGGACAGTTGATCATCAAAACACCTTACTAACAAACATCATAACACATCAATTTCCATCAATAACAAACACCATAACACTTCAATTTCTATCTATAACAAACACCATAACACTTCTAACTCATCACGGCAAAAAGGTACCGTGACAACCAGATATAATGTCCGTGTATCATCCTCGTACTGATCTTTCGTTTAGCCGAGAAGTTACTTTGGTTATATGGTAAGTTAAACATACCATATTTGTATCTAACTGCTTTAATCTAGCTATTTGGTGAAATTACCTCGTCCATGATATTTTCCTTTACACAATTTTTCATGACAGTTCAATTTAGATCATTGCGGCATTTCTTTTACACATTCTCTGCTCAATTCTAAGCTGATCTAATGAATTTTCAATCTATATAAACTTCTCATTAGTCGAATATCGAAGAAACATTGTGACATCATCATAAATGATCATTTAAAAAGAAATAGTAAAAAGAAAAGAGTTGATTGAATAACCCTAATTTAAATTTTTCAAAGATATGATATATACTATATAAATAAAATACACTGATCTCCAATTATATACTTGCTGCTAGTGTTTTAAAAGAAAATCGTTTGAAATCTATCATCTAGAGAAATTAGATAGTATGATTTTAAATTAAAATAGCGAGTACAGCATTCATTATTGAATTGATTAATGAATTGTAATGTTCAGATTATTTCTTTAATGAAAGTAATTATCAAATAGTTACAATCGACTTACATGGTCCTTGAGTGTTTGAAAAGGCTAAAGTCTAATGATGTGATAGGCAAAAATGATAAATATATGTATCAAAAGCACCGTATATAATATAGTAGCTTCATAATTTGGCTTTTATGCTTAGTGAAGAATAATCAGCGTTGGTATTGACGATGATGAAATATAAATTCTTTAAAATCAGGCTTTAAAAAAGATTTAGCATTTCTTACTGTAGATATCGAGTAAAGATGTGAAT
>NW_002061195.1:4290-8084 GCF_000150275.1 Trichoplax adhaerens
CACGACGATATCATCTAGATAAACTGCTACAAAATCGCTAATATGTGCAAATAGACTATTTACCAGTGACTGGAAAGTCGCTGGAGCATTGTGCAGTCCAAAAGGCATCATCTCGAATTCATATAGTCCGTAAGGCGTTGTGAAGGCAGTATATTGTTTCGATCCTTCTTCCATAGGGATCTGCCAGTAACCCTTAGATAAATCTAGTGTAGTAATAAATTTAGCATTACCTACTGTGTCTAGCAAGTCGTCGATCCTAGGTAGTGGGTAGGCATTAACTGTAGTACAGGCGTTCAGTTTTCGGTAATCTACACACGGTCGATATGTTCCGTTCGGTTTCTTCACTAAAATCACCGGACTTGCCCAAGGACTGGTAGACTTTCGTATGACTTTCAGCTCCAACATTTCCTGGATCGAGTCTCGTAACGCTTTCTTCCTAACCCCCGGCATTCGGTAGGCTTTCTGTTTGATCGGTTCGATATCTTGCTTAAGAACCACCTTATGGCTTACTAAACTCGTCCTTCCTAACTTATCCGTAAAGGTGTTCGGAAACGTAGAGATTAGGTGTTCCAATGCCAACCTTTTACTGCTGGCTAACGTAGGATCAAATAAATTCATATCAAAATCCCTTCGAGCTTCTCTGAAGTATGGAATATCCTCCTCTTTCTTCTCTTCAGTTTCATTGGCTAAGACTGAGTGCGAGTCAGATGTTCGCCAGGGCTTCGTCATATTTACATGAATTACTTGCTTCTGCTTTCTCCTTTCATGCGTAGAAATTTCGTAATTCACGCCTACCAATTTTCCGGATAACTTCATACGGGCCGTCCCAACGTAGTTGTAATTTATCTGTCTTGGTAGGATTTAACAACAGTACTTTATCTCCAGGTTGATAGGTAAGTAACTTCCTTAGCATGTTGGTCGTAATATCTCTTCTGCCGACCCTGAGCGTTCTGCAGATGTTCCTGCGCCAAGTGCCAGTTTTGCTGGAGGACATCCTGCAATTCCTTGAAATATTTAATAGGTTCCTTTTGCTCCTCCTGTGTGTCGACCCATTGTTCCTTAACTAAGTCGAGGATGCCTCGTACTTTCCTGCCAAAAACTAATTCGAACGGCGAAAAACCAGTCGATTCCTGCGGGACCTCACGATAGGCAAAGAGTAGATAAGGGAGGTAGTCATCCCAAGTTTTCGGCTTCGTTTGAGTGAAGCGCTTTAACATCCGTTTCAACGTTCCATTGAATCTTTCTACTAGGCCATCCGTCTGTGGATGGTACGGTGTAGTCTTCAGCCGTTGTATTCCTAGAACCTCATACAGTTCATCCATGTATTGATTAATAAATTCAGTACCTTGATCCGTCAGGATCTCTTTAGGAATACCAAATCTTGAGATATATTGCCCCAATTCTTTCGCAACATGAGTGGCATCAGCTTTGGTAAGGGCAAAGGCCTCAGGATAGCGGGTTGCATAGTCACAGATAGTTAGGATGTACTGTTTCCCACTCTTAGTTCTAGGTAGGGGGCCTATAATATCCATGGCGATCCGTTCAAATGGAGTACCAACAATGGGCATTCTTTGCAGAGGCGCTCTCTTTATTGAATCATCGGCTAGTTGGCATTCCGGACACTCCTGACAAAAACGTTTTATATCTGCCCACATTTTTGGCCATGTGTATCGCTGTTTCAGCCTTGCATACGTCCTCGCAAAACCTTGGTGGCCTGCCATCGGGATTTTGTGGGCCAATTGCATGAGCGCCCGCTTACATTTCTCCGGTATCACTAATTGGTCTTCTAACTCGACTTCTTCTCCTGAGTCGATGGCTTTCATTAAGATGCCATTCTCCTTTAAATAATAACAGCCAGGTTGTTGTGGTCGTCCTACTGCTTCTCGATATATTTCTGCGATCTCCGGGTCCCGCTGTTGCCACTGAACAACTTGTTGAGTGTTCATACTTAACTCTCTCATATCCTCTGCGGTTCCCGGGTGTTGATCTTCTATTTCATTACCAATTTCTGCCACGAAGGCATGATAAGCTATATCGATCTCCGATTCCGAATTTACATCATTCCCTTCTTCTGGTTGGTCATTCTTACAGCTAGGCACCGCTTCCTCTTCAGGATCTGCATTAAACGAGATTAAATTAAACTTATCTATTGTTTCTTCTCCTAGTATTACGTCGTAGGGTAAGTCTTCAATGACTACCACTCGAATTTCCTTTTCCCGTTTTCCGATTCGAATGATGACATTTGCTGTAGGAGCTTCTAGGGTATCCTTCATAAATCCGGTTACCTGCACCATGTCTGCATAATTAATGACTTCGGTGTCTACAAAATCTTTTCTGACCAATGTCAGGCTTGCTCCAGTATCGATCAGTGACTTAGCTGGGCTCCCTTCAGCATAAATATTTTTAATGTACCTTTTTGACTTGGCTCCATCATTTAACGTCAACTGTGATATTCGTTTCAGCTTTTCGCTGTGGCGCTCCATATCTCTTCGGACATTGATAGGCCAAATGTTCTGTAGATCCACATACATGACAATGGAGTCTTTGTTTAGGTTTCGGGCCTTGTTTTGGCTCGTTTTTATTTTTATTATTGAAGGGTGGACGTGACTTCTTCACCTTCGGATTATACTGTCCCTTCGATGGAGCCTGCAGGTACGAGTGTTGGCGGCTTTGAGCTTCATATTCATCTGCAGCCATCATTAGCTCTTTCCACGAATTTGGACGCAGTGATTGCACATAGGTCAGCAAGTCGTATTCGCGTTTGATTGTCCACTTTTGTACTTGATGGTCAATTAACATAGTTTCTCCGATGGGCCGGTCACAATTGTTGACCCAGCGGTAGTAATACTCGTACTTCTTTCGTCCATACTCCATATATGTCTGAGCTTCTTGCCGGTCCAGTTCATGGAATTTCTTAGCATAGGTCGCCGGATTTAACCTATACGTGTCGAGGAGGGTCGATTTTACTATTGCGTAATCATCTTGCTCCTCTCGGGTTAGCAATGAAAAGTTTGCCAAGGCAGAGCCAATTAATAGGTCCTACTCGGGGTCCCCATTCGGTTTCAGGCCAACCATTTCGCTCTGCCGTTGCTTCGAAGATCTGTAACCATTGTTCGATCTCCGTGCCCTCTGATAACGGTTGTATTGCTATCACGTCTCGGCGAGTAGGCGCTGAAGGTTGGGCCTCCTGTCTTTGGTGGTGTTGCACTTGCTGTCGGAGTTCCTGTTGTTCATGTCGTAGCTCTTGTTGTTCTCTATGGCAGCTTTCTTGAAATGTTATCATGCGAGCCAGTAACTGTTCAATGGCTCCGGCCGTTTGCACCGGCACTTGTGGTACATTGTGTGTAATGATTCTCCCCGGCCGCTGTGGTGTAATGTGCGTAGGTATTCGGGGAACCTCATTAGTGGTTTGTACCCCAGGAGTTTCTTGGTACATCTCCTTATTAGTCGCCAAAGTTTCTTCCCTCATCTGTTCTTGTGCAAACTCTATTTCTTTTTCCACAATTCTTGCGACTAGAGTAGCCACTTTTCGGTTTCCAATGACTATACCATATCTTCTAGCCAAATCTTTTACCTGCTCTTCAGGCAAAGTCAGGAGTTGCTCCGTTCTTTGGCTTTCACCTTCGTCTGTTAACATATTCACTTGTGCCATCGAGTGAGTCATCATCACTTTTTCACGTTTCAGTAGTTCTATGTAGCCTTGGATAATCCTTCGATCTCTTCAGATTGATTGAATTAGGTTCTCTTACCTTTTGCTTGAGATCTGATTATAATGTAGTAGTGGGCCAAGTGTT
>NW_002061194.1:0-5387 GCF_000150275.1 Trichoplax adhaerens
AAATCTGATTATTAAAGGACAAGAGTGTTTTGCATATGCCACAATTTCATTACTTGTACATTATCGATAACGAACTTAACTCACTTTATATTCTTGTGCTCTTGAAGATATGTCCACTTCAGCTAATAGCCAAATATTGCTATGATTGCCCTTTTTCGACCATAATATTTCTGATGTAGATGATACGACTTGTAGTCGACTAGCGTCTGCTCCATTCAGGTTATACCAAAATCGCAGACAATGACTATCACTACTGCGAATTATTGGACTTTTCAAAGTAGCGTTATCGTGTAACTGACTAGATGTCTCTAGATACGCGTAATAGCCATCTTTTAAATTGTCAACACAGAAAATACTTTCTATTTAAAGTTAGCAGTAAAAGTTAAAACAAGTACTTGATGTAAAAAAGTGCATTAGAGATATTAAAGTATGAGTATATCATTTCTCTTACAGTACGGATTTTGATAAGTATGATCGTAACTTGGACCAGTTTTAGGGGCGATAGTTTCACCTTTGTTTCTGATCCATGCAAATTTAGAATCTGAATAGCGGCCATTTTCCCATTGGCAGAAATTTCTCTCAAAATTGCAACTTAAATCGACTTCTGTTGATACCGCTCGACCTAGATAGACCAGAACGGTGTTATAGCGTGAACGGAAAATTTTTTATTTGTGAGTTATGCAAGTAAAGAATAGAGACTGATAAATTTCTTGTAATACATTATCTTTCTGACTTGCTTTACAAAATATTATAATAGAATATATAGTGTATTCATTTTGTTGTGGCATGCGAAGATATTTCTAAAAGTTTATGTTGAGCAATAATTTAGCTAATCTTTGATCTTTAATGTCACTCTTACTGTCATATATAATTATTTATGACCCATTATTACTTAAATTTTAAATAATTAAAGTTAACTTACCGTCGATTAATGTCCAACCAAATGCAAATATTAAAATTGTTAATTCCGTGTAAAAATGTGGAGAATGGCGAAGCATCTTGGTAAAAAGTTCTCTCTCTCTGTAGTTAAGTGATAATTAATGTGATTAAGCTGAAACATTTATATTGTGATAACATATTTAAGATAAATTAAGCTCTGCTATTAGGTCTAAATATTAGGGAAAATAAGAAATAAATGTATAGTTAGAGTGGCAAAACGTAGTGTTCAACTTATTTCGGATTGTACTGTATATACGTTATACTCATGAAGATCAATTGAGAAACGGGCCGTAAGAGCTATTTGAGGTAGATAAAGTGCTAATGGATGAGAACTCAATCATAGATATGCGAATTAAACAGCCATAACGAATATATAAGCAACATACCTAAAAAAATACTGTAGCTTACCTTTTCTATCCGAATTCAACGGATATTTGCATAAATTTAACAGGTAAAAATTGGGCTCTATAAAAATCGATAAGCTTAGATAATGTAAATTCTAATAAGACTTACCTTTTGACTTTTACTTGGATTGTTAAATATTCCTAAGTTGTTGAAGTTTTAATACCTGCAAACAATGTATCTTTCGGTACTTAAATCTATATAATATGCATATAACGATATAGGTGAAGTGCGTTACATCAGTTGAAGTGGATCGATGAGACAAAACTTGCAATAATAAGAAATTGTTGGCTTTTATATATACATTTCCACTAACTTAAAAATATTTATATTAGTCTAAAGGGGAAAATCCATACCTTTCCTCTGGTTTATAAATATTTTATATCAGTCTAAAGGGAAAATCTATTAATTTCGAATTGGAAGAAAGAAAACAAATGCTTACGGTCTTAATGAGTATACCTATGTATTACTTTCGGAAAAGAAAGCATGCAGCATTAACACGCAATTAAGTAAAGTGAAGTTGACGTATCTATTTTTTCCAAATGCCAACTTGCTATTAAGAAGAAAAATATTCTCGCTAATAAGATGATGAGAACTGCAATAATCATACAAGTCTCACACAAAAAGCGACATATAATCACCGATACTAATACTCATTATCAACTAGGTGAAAATATGCAACTTCTTAGCATCACCTGATACAATGTTCAAATAATAGCCATCATCATTTCTTACGTAAATGGAAGAAGAATAGCATGTTTAGACTAAACGGAGATCTAAATAACCACTAATCCGTATAAATATATAGAGCAATACTCCCTAAATTTGCGGTTCGTTAAATTTTCTTTCTAAAACTAATGAAAATTTCGTCTTGAATTTATTAAGTGATAAAAAGTAGGCTCTTGTAAAACCAATTAAATTAGACGGACTAAATTTGAATAAGGCTTACTTTTAACTTGTACATAAATTAATGAATTCCGCAAGCCTTTGGTTTTTAAAATTTTTTTGCGTACAAGGTATAATTCGGTATTAAATCTACTATATGGCAATGTAGGTAAACTGTGTTACATCAGTGAATTTAATCCTTGAGAAAAAACACGTAATTGTAAAAAAATGTTAATTACGTAGTCTAATGAGTATGTCATTTATTAATTTCAAAATGGTAAAATAAATTATCAACATTTAGGATAGCAGACTAAAATAGACGTGTTAAATTTATTTTTCCCAATTACCAACTTGTTCCATATGTATTCTAAATATATAAATCTACCATAGTGATCTTGAAGGAGGAGATAATGATTTACTATTCTATCCTAAATGAAATAATCTCATTTTAAGTGAAAAAATATGTATACCGGCAAGATGACGACGATCAAACAAATAGCGTATATTCACCGATAGTGAAATTCATAATCAACTTTATGACAGTATACGACTTCTGAGCATGAGTTTGATAACCTCTTAAAGTAATGATGCTCTTCTTTGCATTTACGTGAATTGAAAGATAATTTATCACCCCATATCGACTGTAGATTCAATAAAGATCCGAAAGACAAAGCTTGTGACGTAAAAATTGTTAGCTTTGGTATCAATATATTTTCAGTGCTTTAAGATGTTTTATGCAAGTCTAAAGTGTGAACGTCTTCTTTAATTTCGAAGATAAAAGTAAGAATAGATAGCCTGATAAGTATGCTTATTTATTAGTTTCGAAAAGAAAATGTATTTTATCACGTGTAGTAAAGCAGACTGAAATTGACGAACCAAATTCTTTCAATCAAAAAACTTGCTGCTAAGTCTTCTAAACATAGAACTCTATGGCGTTAGCATTGAAGGATAAGTTAATGATTAATTATTCTATCTTGATGAAATAATCTTATTTATAAGAGGGAAAACATTTGTGCCGATATGATGGCATGAGATTACGAGATCTCTTAAAAATACCGCAATCACCGATAGTAAAACTTGTTTCCAACTTGTTTAAAATATGCAACTTATCAACAAGATCCAACATTACTCATATGTTAAAATGATGATCTTTTCGCTACGTGAATTGAAGAATAATAACATATCATCCCATATCAATTGTAGACTCAATAAATATATAAGTAACAACGGATTTGTATAAATACATAGAGCAATACGCTCTACGTTGCTTGATATTATTTTTTCTTTCAAAAATTAATGGACATTTCGCGTAGAATTTATTAAGTGATGAAAGAAGAGTCTCTATAAAAATTGATTAGACTAGACAAGGTAAAATTCCAATAAGCCTTACTTTGACTTTTACGTGGATTGAAAATTATATTAATCCTATCTATAATTTGTGAGATGTTTTAATACTTACATGCCAAGTATAATTTGGCTATTGAATCTATATGAGTAATATGGCGATCTTGGTAAATAATGTTGTATCTATTAATGATCAATAATGCCGAATTTTATACTGGTCCATTTTCAATAGCCTACGAAGGTTCGTATTGGTCTAAATAACTAAGCTTATTCATTAATTTACGAAAAGAAAACATGTGCAAAAAGTAGAACTTATCGGTACCGAGATTATCATGTTCAATTTTCTTCAAAGATTGGCTTGCTACCTGCATGTTTTAAGCATACAAATCTATCATGCTCGCTTTGATATGAGTTCATGATTTATTATTCTATCTTAGATGGAATGATCTCATTTACAAAAGGGAAAAATTTATGCTTATTAGATGATGACGACTGCAAATCTTATACAAATAGCCCATTTTAATCACTAATAGCAGAACTCATTGACAACTTTACGGAAACATACAACCACTTAGCAAGATCTGCTGCCATTATCGTGTAAAGCAAATCTTTCATTGACATTGACATTTATTCCCTGAAGAGATATAGCTATCTACTGCGACTACTTGATATTGGATTACATGGATCCTAATCTAGCATTATTGATGGTAGATAACATTAATTTCAAGCATGATGCAATTATTAGAAGTGACTAAGCTAGCAGAGGAACTACCTTTATGGAGACAAGGGTGTCATTTACAATCATCTGAAAAGGGACTTTATTTAGAGTTTATACTGTATAAAGCGTTAAACATATCTTATAACAATTATTTCTATCTTGATAACATTTCTCACTATGCATACCCTTCTCTATAACACAGTAAAGTGGGTATATTCAAAATTTCTTGGTTAAAGAAAGTCAATGAGCTGCAGAAACTCATATTTCTGACAATTTTTAATCGGAATTTCTACTCGAGTAAAGCGACAATCTCGATAAAAATAAAAGCAGACGTTCGATTGACAGTTTAAGAAGCTTAATCAGCGTAGATTAGTAGTTTTTAACTTATTGAAGCAGAAAAATAGCGATAAAAAGCAAATAGCATCTGCAAAAGATATATTGGCACTCTAAAGGACGAAATTGCACCTAATAAAAGCGTATAAACAACAAATAACTAAAATGTCTTTAAATCAACCTTCTATTGAGAGAGTACTCAACTCCTGTCGGTACCACCAAACTAACACCAAGCATTAGTGAGTGCAGTAAGTTACTGCACTGAAGTCCCTAATTTGAGTTAGGGTTTGAAAGCAACTTGTTAGTCTGATTTAAATTTTAATATACTTGATGGGATTCTCAGCTATTAACCAATGCCGAAATAGATGAATAGGTACTTGATTATGGATCAAGTTATAACGGCTAGTGCTTACGAGAGTAATTTATCAGGATTTATTTCTATCTCTAGTGCAATTGTAGACCTAATAGCCAAGGAATATATTCGATGCAAATTGTCCAAGTACTGTTTCCGGAACGAAGGCTGAATACAATCTTATTAGCTACTGCAGAAAAAAAACTCGACAGAATGAGCTAGATAGTAGAATGTACGGATTGAAAATAAACTCCTTTATACTTATGTTATTACATTCAAATTAGCTACTTGTGCTCTTGTTAGAATTATGCACTGACTAGTCACAAATGTACAAATGGGCTATAAGATTTTTTGACGCTAATATAACCTTCACGCAAGCTTATGCCGTAAGCGCATTTCGCGTAGCTGAAAGAT
>NW_002061194.1:5671-6862 GCF_000150275.1 Trichoplax adhaerens
ATATGTTACATATATAATGTAAAATTATAAATTGTAAAGCCTACATGTTAACATGCATTTTCGGAAACATTATCATAAGTAATTAATTATATTTTAATGTCTTTGATAGCCATCTATAAATGGGTATTACAGTCAAGCTTGCATGAATAGTAGGATAATATCTTTGTCCGCAACCCCGTCTACCACTAATGACACCAGCTAAACACCATCGATTCGAATATCCCGATGGTATTGTATCTGAACGATGGCGACATGACAGTGGATCGCCACTATCACCATCGCAAGCACCAGTTTAGCCTTGCATATAACCAGCACATATCATGTTAGAAGTAATTTGACCATTATAAGAATAAGCGCTATTACAAAGTCTCCGATTCAAGATAGGTACATTGGCACAACGTAAGATATGGCTCAGTTGAGTATCTGCTTTACCCTAACCAGACATTTTACATAAGATAATCCATTAAATGTATCATTAGCTTCTGGTAAACAAATTGGACGCGCATAATTAGTAATAGTTATAAGTGCATTTAGTTTAATTAAAGCGATACCACCGTCTCGATCTTTGATACTTGAAATGGATTCTTTACATTCAGAGATAAAATATGAGATGTCGAAAGATCAACTTAGCCGTCCTCATTTTTTTTAGTGTAAGTCTCTTTTCCTGTAAAATCATACCCTCCAAATGCAATCGTAACAACTATTAATAGTTTCTATGATACGATAAGTGAATTAGTTAACTTTTATACCATTTTTTATAGAAATTATTATTTTTTAGATTATTTATCAATCTCTTACTCTTAGTTTACCTTCATAATTCCAGATTGCCACTTTATTGAGGTATTTACCCGATTAAATGTAATGAAATAGAAAATTGTGGAGCCTTCTTTTATACATTAGCATTTTGATGTAGCTTAAATTTACTTTTGCATTCTCTTAAATAACCAATATCCTGGATGATCTTAGGTAGTAACCGGAGCTAGAAATTTGAGAAAATATCGTTCGTCTCACTTACGGCATTTGCCCAGAACCAGTTGAATATCATCAAGTACGATCTCTCCACTTCCTCCTCGATGAGATGCGGTAGTATAAATCTATATCGAAAAATTTTTCGCTTTTAATTCTGAATGAGCTCAAGATTCCGATAATTCTTAAATGTACTTAAGAAATGTAGAATAGTTAGCAGTAATA
>NW_002061193.1:0-8090 GCF_000150275.1 Trichoplax adhaerens
CATCTCCTCCAAATAAAAGGGTCTTGTTCATCAAGCAATTCTGTGATATGTTTATCATCAAATTCTTCGCCCTCACTGGCTGCTGATGCAACGATCAGAATGAGAGTGGCAATTATAATAAGTTCAGTTTTCATTGCTATGAGGGGTAAATAGAATTTGACGGAAATAAGAATTTGCCGCGATAGTAGCAGCAATAAAAATGTTGCTTCGTTATTATAACGAACGATATGACAGACTATACAAAGAAACAGCACAGTGAAGATTGTATCCGAACGTTTTCACGATTTGCAGCGGTAAACGATTGACTAGCGGATCGTTTCTATTTGCTACTGATCAAAATACGTGTTACACCCATAGGAATACAGTGAACTTAGCACAGTATAAATCGTAAAGTTGTTCCTTAATTCTTGCGTAGCTATTTCAGGGTATTATCAACGGAGCACTGTCTTATTCCTAAGATTTAAGTGTAAAGATTTGATATCGAGTAGCTCTGTGTAAAAGTCCTCTGGCTGGTAGATAAGTACCATATTCTTTAAAATAGATACTGTGGATTTATAAGTAACTAATTTACCGAAGTTTAATTTTATTAGATTTCGTTTATTAATTGAGCATAAGGTAAAACCTACTACTTTATTTGGCTTCTAATTAAGTAATATTTTGACAGTATAATTTTTGATAAGCATTATGTTATAAAATTGTCATTTAACCGCTAGGTTATTTAGTATCTACGATATTTTAGCTTCAATTAAGATAAAATCTGTAGTGACTGTTGATCAGAAATTATGGTAGAAGTTGTAGACTTTATCACAGAATCCGATGTGATGCTTGATCTAATTCAAATGCTTGATCTAGATTCAAACTTGGGATGCTATTCTATTTAATTTTTTAAGTTGTAAGCTGTATACTGTAGATAGACTTAATTTATGGTTCAAATGTGACTAGTATTAATTCAGTAATGTTGAAAATATAGGATAAAGTCAATCTTAAAATCTAGGAGATTAATTATAACTATTAGTTTAACTTAGAATTCTTCAGATAGACAATTTTTTAGTCTGATTTTACTAATTGCTCTAAGCAGCATGAAAAAAGGGTTACAATTCGATAGATCAATAGTCAAGTAGTTGAAATTGTAGAGAATACCGAAGATATAATGCTAAAATGTTGGTTACTCCTAAATCATGACTAATCTTCATTTTCTCATGTCTTGATTGGCTAAGGCAATTATTGTACCTTTCTGTATTACTTTCAGTAATTTTCGTAAATTTTTGTTAAAATTACAATAATCTAGTGTTTTTCCTTAGTTAGTATTCGAAGTGGCTACTAGTTAAAGCAATGTCGGGTTTTTTTTTCATCCACTATTAATATTACAATATACAAGTCCTAAAGCACTAAATCTGCATTCTTCCACTTACGATATACTGTACTTACATAAAATAATTTAACTGTAAGCGTTTTGCACTGAAAATGTCAAAAGCTGGGTCTGAAACTTAGCGAGGAAGCTTGAGTCCAATTTTGCGTCGTGGTAGCAAATAAGTGAGACTGACTCTTTCTAACGATTGGTAGTTATAGCTTTCGCAATATATTTTACTGATTGGACATTCTTAAACAAGTCGTATCGGAAGGCCATCTCCTATAAAAACAGAATTCCCTTGGGACCAGCGAGATACAGAGAAAAGACTTGTGGGGAAGGCGATTGTCTGCGAGATGCTTAGCTTTCAAAGTATTGTCCTACTACGGTAATACTGTTTTAATAAGGGAAAACCTAGTATCGTTTAATTTAAAACTAAAAATAAGTTACGGATTTTTAAACTTGAAGGCCTACTACAATGTTTTTGCCGTATCTCCAAGCCAGTGCTGTTATAGACCATAATATATCATGATGTGTAAGCATGCCTAAAATTACTTAGATTAAATTCATTATTATATTCTTTGAACCTAACTTTATAACAAGTAGAATTTTTGACCACAATTCTCTCGTGGGATTATCATATCCCTGTTTGAGTATTTTTTTAACATCAATACTATTTGAAGCAAATCTGAAGATTGTTGCTCAAGACCGATTCAATTGTAAACAAAATGTCAATAATAATTAATATTCTCCACTTTGGATATCTCTAGGGATTACGAAACTGTCAAGATAGCTAATTATGTGACCAATAATAATCTCTTACAGTGATTTAGCATGAAAATAATGACAGTGAAATATTATAAATAGTAACAATCGCTATCTCTACAGAGGTCATTGAAGTTCTTCAGAAGAGGTTCTGCTAAACCTTAAGTATCATGCTAAGCTATACTAAATCTAGTCTTATTATCAAAATTTATGATGTCTGATCAATTTTTGCATCCATGTTATTAATAATTAACAGTAACACTATTTTATCATTAGTCTCTAGATGAGCGTTTTGTTACTGTACCTTTACTGATTTTGCAAGTATTTTTTATTTAGTAAATGTAATTGGAAACCATAAACACTTAGGTATTATGTCTAAAAACATTCATTCTGCAGAATTACAGTACATGACAGGGCCACATCTACGAATATATCCGGAAATGAATAATTCATATCGGATTATTTGTCACAGTAAGCCTTCTTTCATTACTAGTGGTGGTCACCATGTAACGTCTAAATCTTAAATGCTGTGGTGGAGTTCTATATAGAATTATATCTCAAATTTCCAAAGTTTGCAGAAAATTACCAATTTTTAAATCTCCATTAGAGGGTTCCGCTATTAATAGTAATAGTGGTGTTGAATAGAACTACTATTGAAAAGACCTTTGACAGAACTAATAAATCATTTAAGTGCAACATTTGGTAACAGTCAACTTTACTTCTTATCATTTTTCCGAGCTCTTCTTCAAATAATTCAGTAAGTATTGCAGTATTTTATACTGAAAAAGATTTTAAAGAATTAACTATTAAGCTATCAATCAAGTAATGAAATAATTGATATCGGCGTATTTATTTACTAATTTCAAAAGCTACTAGGAATTTTATTATAATCTCTAAAATAAAGGTTCCAATCAGCGAATGTGTAAAGTATAATGTATTCGTTAGATAAGCAGTATATAAATTACCATAGTAGGCTTGGTATACTTACCTAATGAATTTATCATCAACATCAAGATTATTTTCTCTTAACGCAAAGAAAATTTTCTAGTAAACTTGTGGTAAGTATTATGTGATGTAGAATAATCCTCTGTGGTGAATAAAGCAGTTGTAAATTGTGGCTAATAATGGCAAAGAAACCATCGGAAATATATTGACCACGATGGGTATTTGCTAGTATAGTCACTAAAAATATCTACGATACATAACCTACTACAGCATTAAATTTACACTTAGTATACCAGACAACATACTATCAAGGAACTACGCTTTCGATGAGGGTTTCTAGCCAACCGCAGTATTGGTGTTCCATGCAATGATATTCTAAGTCTGCAGGCTACTAGGAATTTTAATACTACAGAAATATCACGAATAATGACGAAAGGAATTCGAAATTGGGCTATCAAGTGTTCTTAATCGACGCAAATATTATTTCTGCTGTGCTCAATCGTAAGCAAAAAGTAACGGGTTTTATGATTATATTTCCTATTGCAAACTCACATCATTATTTTCGAATGTATTGTTATTGATTCTGAGTAATGGAAATAAAATTTCTTAATTGTCATGCTAATAATATATTATAAGTTCATATAATGAAGTGTTGAATAGTAATTCTTGCAAGTAGCGCCTCTTTAAACTAGTGTAATTCTATGTTAGATCTATAAAGATCCAACTGATGTACATGCACTAATATCTGACCATTGTCCTAAATATTTTCCATCTAAGTTTACCACGGGCTCCATTATTTATTCATTCATCTCTAGAAAATTTCAAACTGGTAGTCTTCCGGACTGCTAAAACTGCAAAGCTATTTTCCAATTCTGGTATGATTAATAAATTAGTTTAGTAAAATTAGTAACTTACACTGTGAGATAGGATTTTGCTTTGATGTTTTCAAGTTGCGAAAAAAATATACTAGCTAAATTACAAAACTTAAGCAGACAATCTGTCTTGAATTGCTAAGTAACTTTAAAAGATTCTCATTGACTGTGATGCTTCGGAAGAATATGTGTTTATCATGATTACAAAAAATTCTGAGAGAAATAAATTAGTAAATAGTAGTCTTTATTGTAGCTAGTATGAGATGGATAACCATGTACATTTACAGCGTGATATATTAGCGAGAACTAGTCGAATAATTATAGTAAAGTAGCATAGGTAACGCGCGCAAGCTTACCTTGTAACTAGTAGAACTAACTTAACGAAATAGATGCTTGAAATAGCTTTTATGATGTAGGAAACACAGCAGGAGGAAATTCTTTACAAATGCGGCTGAGTAATAAGAATACGCGCATCTTACTTCTAGTTAGTGTAGTTCTGCAATATAATCCAACCCAATCCAACAGAGGATAACGAGATTTCCACAGTGTAAATTGTTAACTACAGATAATACATAGCATATTTTGAGTTATACTACAGTGCAGTGAATATTAACTTTTACTCTACCAAAAATAAACTATACCGTATTTAAAAGTATACTCTACATAAATCACAAATCAACCAAACTACCAATTAATGAGATACCTCATGATTATCCCAGACTTTTGTTCTCTTCTCTATCTTCAACTTCACTAAACCATCGAACTACGCCACCTTTTGTGTGCTACGCAGTGCAGCTGGTGACATTAAACTATCCAATTATCGTTCTAAATTACTCCAAATTAAACTAGCAATCAAGCATACACATTAATTATATATTATACCCTAGATTACCGAAATTTCTAAATTAATATAATCGTAGTTTAACTTAAAATTATAGATTTTTACAGTATACGATAAGATAGAACAACAATCTTAATTAGAGCACATATCGAACATTCGGTTTCATACAGCATGAAATCATAAAATGACATTAACTTTTACTGTAATTGATGATCAAAATTAGCCACATATATATTCTATTACAACGTTTGAACTACAACCTCACAATATCTCATTGTAAAAAAAAATCATGCTGTCGATTATCTTAAATTCTTGCCCGAATAAAGCAGTCGGATTTACAATATACCAAGATACTAACTAAAATCTTCTGTTGTAATCAACCAAATAATCATATTTTTAATGCTAGAATAAGTACAATACAAGCACTTGAAGGAGAATTATAAAAATTAACCTTCATTAAATTATTAAAACTATTATTTCTGTTTTCTTTAACTCGATAGCGAAGTATGATTAGAAAACTGACCTACATGACCAGCATTTCTGCAATGGAACAAATTGCGATTACCTCAACGTTTGTAAATGAAAATTTTCACATCATTACACGTTCAAATTTATTATAGTCCAATTACTCTTACTACTTATGATGTCTGACCATAGAAATATCATCATGAAGCAATGGAAGCTTTCCGCGACCTTCGGTTTTAATCACAGTTACTTCTATATCCGAGACTAGACCTAAGTTCTTTACCCACCATAATTTCGAAAGTTCATGACAAATTCAAAAATTGATTCAGCTCTGTCAGCACTTTTTATAGGAAATAATGTTCCCTTGTAATTGTATTATGAAACATTTAATTATGATTAAAGCTTTCCAAGGGAATAACCGAATTAAAAACTTGAAAATCTACTACGAATCGCTAAAGATCCACAGAGATAAACCTACGTATTTAAGCTATAGATTTATTACAGCTGCAATAATGCAAAACCTCATTCTTTATGTCGTACTAGTCGAGTTTATTTAAAAATACAACATTGCTATCCATCTAATTTTGCCTAGCACTAACCTGAAACCAAGATAACACTTTTATAATTTATCAATTTCGCTCAAAATATTCAATCTCGTTCCCTCAGTGTATCTTACACTAGGCTATTTTAGAATAAATTTAGTTCTACATTTAATCCATTAATCACCGCTACAGAAAACCATCTGATATTAAACTATCGGACCTACATTTTATCCTATTTGCAACAGAATATTCATCGGCTTTATCACTACCTTGGAATATAGTCGAAATGGAAGAGACTGTCGTAGAAGATGAATATCCTTTTGTATTAGGTAAGGGCTTTAATTACTAATATGTTAGCTACACTAAAATTGCAATTTAATTGTTAATTTAAGAGCAGTTAAAAAACTTACAGGCAGTAAATTTTGTTTATAGTTTACAGTTTCTAGAGTCTCAAGCCAGTATATTATCAAGGTTTTCCAGCTGAAATGAGGGTTTCTGCAAATGTTTATAGTGCTTGTGTAGTATCTGTAAGATACATTCTAAAATCCTAGAATCACTTAACAGTGCTTTAATTTCTACAATTTTTTGGCTTAATGTAGCTTCTGAAGTGCAAACAGATTTCTTCACCTTTTGACCAATATAGATTTCAAGTACTTATTTAGCCTTTAGTAAAAATATATTGCGAGTATAAAAATTCAATTAATAGCTCTAGCAAATGTCACTTATTCGTATAAGTACTGTACAATCTATCTTTAAGACCCGTCTGAGAATCAGCTAAATAAGAAATTAAATCGCATTTTCTCCCATATATACTCAATATTTATTCATTCGTCATTTAATGACAACAAAAAATATAAAATTTCATCAGAATATTCTACTAAATGCAGACTGCATATTGATCTTCACTACATACCAAAATGTAATTGTACTGCTAAGGTAGATAAATATGAGACAACACATATATGGCTGTTTTAATTAACCGAATTTTTGAGATTGATTTCAGCAAATAAAATGGCCAGTAATGCCACTATTATTGTATTAAATTGATGTTATCTACTAACACGATAACTATTTTATAGAATGTGAGAAATATTACGAAATTATAGTAAAAAATATTGGTAGAAAATGGTTGGCTCTTGGTAATGAAGTATGCAAAGATCATGCAACATATTGCTATGAAGTTATGGATAGCTTTTACACTTTTGAGTCAAGAGCATCCTATATGTTGTATTACGGCAAAGTCGTGAACAAAACTTTTAAAGAGCTATTAGAAATTATGATCAAAATAGGCTGCCGGGATATTGCTGAACAATTACGTAAGATGTTTCACATCAAATTTTCAAAGATGCAAATAATTAAGTTATCTCTTCTTTAAGCTATTTGAAAAGGCTAGATCTTCTAAATGTCTACAGTCATTCCATTATGTACATTAGCATAAGTATTATGTTCACCTTATAGTTTGAAAAATAATTGACTTACTAATTTACTACAAGATAGAATCTCATTAATCTACAAATTGCATAGAATTATTATGAACTGAAATATCAAAACCTGTTGTAGATAAACCTCAAGCCTAATCTGTTATTATTCAATCCAAGTTGACCTTAGGGAAAAAGAGCAAAAACGCATTGGTAACCAAGGTGCGATCCAGATGTATTAGAAATACAGTTATAATTAAACCTTAACCCATTTATATCAGCTGTTTTTTTTAAATTTAGCGTTTATTTCATCTCAATTTTAACATGTACAATTTGCTATATTGCAAACAAATCATCTTAAAATTTAAAAAAATTACAATACTACTTTCTGTCAGAAAGTTTTGATATTAAAAATTACTATACCTATTGAAGGATTTGCGTTTTATCTAATTGCTATAGAATACTTATTGCAACACATACCCATAATCTCCAATCATCACAACGTTCTCTACAAAGAATTTACTAAGAATATTGGTAAACAATTGAAGAGAATTGATCAAGATGGAGGTCATATCTTAATACATGGAGGTGTTGGAAGTGGTAAAACTACGGCTGTCTGTCAATCTATTCAAAGAGCTATTGAGAATGAAGGCTGCTTTAAATTTTATAGCTGCTATTGGCTTCGAATTGGTACTGTGACTTATACTTATATTCAGAACATACTAATGCCAGATCCTTTAGGACACGAATAATTTCAATCCTTCTGTCGCACTTTAATTTCTAACTGAATAAAATTGAAATGGAGTTGGTAGTATTAGATTTCCTACCTAGTATATATTAATGTAACATAACAAACTAGATTTCTCGTTACTACGTTTAGCATTTATCCTATCA
>NW_002061192.1:0-4877 GCF_000150275.1 Trichoplax adhaerens
AATTTACCGTATAGGATTGGATTGTAAAGTTAAGAGGGTTTGTTTGGCTTGTACTATTCATAACTTCACCAATAGAAAATGACACATTTTGACTCCTTTCCCAATACTTGGTTGTAAAGCTACCAATAGTACAAGGATCGGTTGAAGTTTGGGTGTTTAGACAAATAATAAAGTAATATTCACAGGCAGAAAAATCGTCACATTTGCCTCCATTATAATTTCGTTCGTCCGGGTTCCAGTAATGATCAAATTGTAAAGTAAATTCAGCATGGCTAGTAGCAGAACAAGCGCTAGCCTAAATACATACAAAGATTATAAAATAGAATAGGGCGATGAACACATTCGTTCTACCATTTTTTTAATAGTGTTGTTAGATTGATTCTACAGCAATAGAAATATTATAACATTAAAAATAATTGTACTACTTCTACTTTCTACATATAATTTTATAGACTAGGAAAAACAGATAGCCCTGAAGTTTACTTTACATGATATAAATCTAGCATCACTCCATTCGTGTATTATCCACAGAACAAGAAAAAAATTTTAAAAACAATATATTATCAGACCTATCAAAAATATCTTGTAGTCATTCCAAACTTATTCGACTTACCTCAACAGATATTGTAAAGGCTAAAAGAAGCAGTAGTGCAAGCAAAACTTTCATGGTTGGAGTGCAGATAACTGTTTCGATTAAGTACAATAAAATCAGCTATAAAATTGCTTTCAATGATGTAGTCTTTACTAGTAGCCATAAGTGGCAGCCGCCAACTTGAGTATAACCCGTAAATTAACCAGACACGTTTCTTCTCCAATTAATAGCGAGGTATAAAAAACAGAGGCTTTCACCTATAATATCGAACCAAATTAATAACTATGCTATAAAATATAATAGCGGTAAAATTAAATCAACAATTTCTAAGTTATTCATTAGTTAATTTAGGCGAGAAGAAATATTATCGATCGCTATCGGTAAGCTATTTGCCATCGCTATTTCTATAAATCTCTCAAACATTTAGCTTTAGGGTGTGACGAAAGTTTACCCATGAGTGACAGAGTGATTAAGTCAACAAATAATAAAATAGATTCAGTATGATCGAGAATCTGTAACGAACATATTAAGCGAAGTACAGAAATTTTTCACTGGCGAAGTAATAAATGGTTATAAAAGTTGAATTTAATCCTATAATTTAAGAATATTAGGTAGGCAGTCTTATTAGAACGTTACTGAATAATCATTCAAGGCTATTTCGTAACGAAGGAATATTTAATTTATAACTAAAAGCCAGGCTCAAATTCGATGTTTACTCAAATATGCCACTAAGATGACGGCAAAATCAAGAACTTGGGGTCGTATTAACTTTAAATCAAAGTAACTATTACATGATTATTTAGGATCTAACACCCATCACCTTAAAGATAAATGACATCTATAGGATTTTCTATTTCTGCAATTGACCAGTTTATAAGTTTACAAGTTAAATATGGCATTAACTGCGTCATTATAGTTAACTTAAGGCGAGGATGAGAAATAATCAGTTTATGTCTGGACAGCATACGAGTTGTAGATTTGAATCTGACGTCTACTTCGATAGCAACTGTAATCAAGTGTCGGTAACGATCAGACCAATAAAGTAAGACTATAGCGGTGATTTTCTAAGTATACTTGGCTGATTCTAGAGATATCAAATAGACTGATGCTGTTATTTCTATCTTGGTACGTAGTGTTAATTAAAGTACGGGAGCATCATAAAACTGTAAGCCGGCTACAACATTTCATATAGTTAGACTATAAACTTCATTATAAGAGTGTTCAGTAAATGTATCATGGCTTTAAAATAATAACTCTGTAGGTTTAGTTAAAGACCCGATGATATAGATCTATTCACGCTAAAAGACTCTATATCTACTAGCAACGCTATCAAATCAATCTCTCTCTAGAAGCTTGACCGTTTAATACAAACAAAGCTAATATCGGATAGTAACATCAAGATCTAATCATGTTTAAATAGGAAGTTTAGTACATTGTTTATAATTTATTATCGAAACTGGAAACAAAATTTTAGAATACAATTATTTAAACTACCTTGAAATAAGATTAGAATGTGATAGAATTTAAGCAGAAATAGCAATTAATACAACCACCTGTTTTGACTGATATTGTGAGTGGGTTTAAATTAAGTTTCACAATCTAATTCAAGTTATTGAAATAACTTAAAGATTTACTTAATTAAACTTATGATCAAATTAAATTGAGCTTTTAAGTGCCGCCATTTTAGTCATCTTTAAGAAGGCATTTCCTCTACACCTAACTTGACCATGATAACTTCAAGAATAGTAATTAAAACTTACCAGGAACTTCTTGATTGATGAACGGAAAAATATGATCGAGATTTGAGAGCTGTACACTCTCTTGAATAATAATAATATATGAAATAAGCTTTAGGTAACTACTTCCGATTATAGCTTTGCTTACTGAAATGTTCAGTTGATCTCATTGATAACGAGTGAAATAATGCAATTCATCTAGATCGTATGCTAGATCGAAATATCTACAACTATGATTATATCTTAGCTTAAATGTAGATAGTTTTCTAAGGATACTATGAAATCAATTTAGATAGAGTTTATCATAGTAATTGTATAATAGTATGACGAACCCAGACAATAATAATTATAAGTAGAAGTGGCGCTAAGAATTCTACATTACCCTCTCTTAGCGTAGGATTAGACAATAACAAAATACATAATTCATGATCATTATAGAAACAATTGAAGTGATTTCCATATTAATAATCCGATTGGAAAGCTTACCTAATAATAGATTAGTGTCAAGCTAATATATAAGTTTATCGTTTGTTTATTTCATATTAAACTATACATACAATTCTATACTTTTATTGATATATGAGTAGGGCTTACAACTCGACCCTATTACGGCATGACTTTTGTAGAGTCTACGCCCATATTCTGACGAAAGAATCTCTTTCTGTTGCTAAGCAACGGTTAATTTCCAACACCTAGACTTTTATGGCATGATATTCTCTCATTTGTGGTAATGATAAGCCATATTATATTCTTTCTTCCTGAACTAATTGTCATATAATAGGCATCTATTTATTAACTCAATGCATTGGGGTGACAGCAATGAATTAAATCACTAGATTTAATCTAGAAGCTACTTGATTACTAGAATATTAACATCAAGATGGTTGATTAATCTTTTAGAAAGGAGATTTATTGTGGGCTTTGGTCCAGACATCAGCGAAAGTAAGATTACAATGTACTATTAATGACTACACGTATTTTCCAATCAGTTTCCATACCGTACGTCATTATATAATGGTAATCATATTTTAATTACACAGTACGCAATATATTGTGTAAAGTATTAAAGTAGGTAAATCAGTTCCCTCTACCGTTATTGGGTAAAAGTTAAAAGCTCTGTACACAAGTTTTACGTCAAGACTATACGACACACTAATAGCTCTTATTTAATTACACCATACAGTATGCTATACACTGATTAAAATAGGTGCTATTTCATAGATTGCTTATAATCCGATACGGTAGGATTAAAATTAGCTTTTGTACACGTACTTGAAATTTATCACCGTAATGATCTTATTTTATTAAAGGAGTAACCGTATACCACACCATAGGCCTTGTGTAAAGTATGCGTAGGGAATCGCTTTTGGTAAGATGTAACCGGAATTAAAAGCTCTAAACATATATATATCTATTGCGACAATTATTACTACAATTATTGCTAATTATTTTTATAATTATTGCCTTAATTATGGCTACAATTGTTGCTACCGCTATCGCCAAAGCTGTTACTAATTTTTGCTAGAATTATTTCTACAATTATTCCCAGCGCTATTACTAATAGTAATATATATATATATATATGGAAGTAATAATTTTATTAATTGTTTACTAAAAATATCTTTAGTTCAATTAATTATAATTAACAATAACTAATGGTCCTTCGTTACTTTAAAATCTGGTACAAGCAGGAGCCTAGTTATAATTATAATAATATACAGGCTAATTACTATAGTCAATCTAAATAGCCTTAAAATAAATTGTCTATTAATAGTATCGTATATTATCTTATTAATTGATGTCAAGAGTAAAGAAACTAGTGTAGTAAAAGGACTAAAAGTAGAGTCCTTTGTAGTTTTTAGTATGTAATTAGTATTATTTTACTATAGAAAATACCTAAAAAGTGATAGTGTCTTTAAGTTTTACCCTGCCAAATGATCATGTCGCCATCTTTTCTTCTTCATTATTTTACAAGGTATTATATAGATTACTATAGAAGTAGCCCTATAGAGCAAATGCCTAATCTAAAGAAAGGGCGTTTGATCGTCTATTCAAATTGTAAAGAAATTTGACTTAGTAGCAAAACCCTATCCTTAGAGAAAGGGGATTTATAACATGACGATAAAGTACTGTAATGTAGTCTATACTCGTACAGTTACAGTACAATCTGACGCTAAAACATCAACTGTCAATACTCGCGAATACTAAGCGATACTAATGTCAGAAAAGTAGTCGTAGTAGTCATATAAATTTTTTTGATAAGCGATTACTGTGATCTTCATAAAAAGCGAATTTTTCCGGATTTGTGTCCGATATAGTTTTCGGATTCTGGGACCGGTCGGGTTTGTGTCCGATATAATTTTCCTGTTTTGGAACCGGTCGGGTTTATTTTTAATTTATGTCTGAATTATAATTTTTCTATTTAATTTTTGGATTTTTGTTCATGAAAAATATCGTAAGAGTTGATTTTTGAGATTTGGACTTTTTGTTATGAATTTGAAACTTTGGAATTTTATGACGTGACTTGAAGTCACATTAGGAGATTTAGG
>NW_002061192.1:4999-6170 GCF_000150275.1 Trichoplax adhaerens
GATGTATTTTTATAGTTAGCTTGTTACTTTTATAATGTTTTGTAAGGGAATCGTAGGGTAAACTGTGTCTGAACTTTGAATGATTTTTGTTTTCTTAAATGGTGCAAAGTAGTTTTCTAAAACGGATCTTAAGAGCGATTGGTTAGCAAATGTTTAGTTTTAAATACCTCTGACGGCTCTACGAAGCCTATAAATGATAGTGCAATTAGAAAATTTAGAGAGAGAGTAGAAGAAGATTTTATTTGAAGAACTTGTTGAATTTAAAAGACCTTCGGGGTCGAATTGTCGTAAGTTAAAACGTTCTTCTTTTTGAAAGGTTGTTTGGTCGTTGACAGTTTTTAAGTCTGTCATTTATTTTAATAATACTTAAAGCTAAGTATTTGTGCGGTTGTTCGGTTTATACTTCTCTCCATTTTTGTTTTGAAATAAATTGTTCGGTTATTTCCCCAAATTTTATTTGGTGTCAAAGTATTAGCGTTAAGTCGACCGGAGTGCAACGAAAGTAGAATCAAAGTTTGTTAAAGTTTCGTAGCTTGATCTCTACACTTTTCATTTCATTACACTAGCATTTTCCAGGAAGTCAAAATTAATAGGATCTCATACGTATATCTAGAATGCAAGAACGATAATGCAGTATTCTTATTCCTGTAGTAGCAATTACAGCATTTAGCAAACAATAATACTAACGGTTACTTTAATTCTATATTGGTAAATTTTTGATGTAATTTTTATTATGAAATTATACACGCTATGTAATATGTCTCTAAGGATCTTGCATTATGTAAGATCTAACATTGAATATACATTCTAACATTAAAAAACTGGTATTAACCAGGTGAAAGAATTTTTGTGCTTAGGCTTTATTATTGTCAGAAAAAATTGTAACGTATCTAAGGTTACTCGCTGTATCATAGTTGACAGATAATCTTAGAAGCTCCATTCATAACCTTTGCTTGATAGTTCACCAAAGACCTGATTAACGTCTAAAGAATCTACGATATAGAATTAGCTTGACAATTTGCCAAGATCGATCGAAAAGTCCCAGCAGCTCAATAAATTTTAGCAGATTTTCTCTTTGACTATCGACTTTTAGCTACACCCTGACAAGTTAATTCTTTAAAGGTGTTAAAAACAGAATAAGAATGTGATGGAGGGTTCGATATCTCAGAGG
>NW_002061192.1:6492-8120 GCF_000150275.1 Trichoplax adhaerens
CCCTCTTTACGCTCAGATTTGTACACCTTATATACTTTTCTCTGAATCTATTNAAGGCAATAACATCGTCTACAATCAGACATGAATCATCACTACATTTTACAGTATTAATCAAACTGCTTACAATATTATTACTTTACCATTAATGTCCAACACCGTAAGGTATTGGGCATCTTTACAATCTTAGTATTTCAAGTCGTATAACGTCCTGTACCATAATTAGTTAACAGCTATATTAGTGAATAACACTTTCTAATATAGTAGTTACCAGTCACCTAAATCTAGCAGCACAAGAATATCTATTTTTAGAAACTTAACTATTCTAAATATAGTACACAACACAATCAAATATAGCTATCGCTACAAGCAAATATAGGGTGCATCTCTACAAGTATATTCTAAATACACTACAAAGAATAAATACAAAATTGACATGATGATATGCGGAAAAGAAATACTCTTCATCATCATCACGGCAATTTCTAAACATAAATTAAAGCATACGATGAAAATCATCCATATAATTATAAGCTAAGGCGTTATGGATACTATTGGGTATCTAAAGCAGCTTAAAATATTACAATTTCCTGCAAAACGCAAAATTAGCTCTACAATATACTTAATCAATCACGATATCAGTTTAGAGGTGACGATTTGTTAAAGTCAGTAAATTTTTGTATACAGTAGTAAGTTTCATCTAGAAGTTATTTTCCTTGACCAAAGCAATATATTGTTGATAATTGATTGATAATACTTTGATAATTGTAATAACTAAACATTGCGCCCGTTGTAACACTCTTTCTATAGAAAAGGCAGAAGAAAATTAAGTTTTATTTTCTGTCACTACGTGGTACTAATTATAATTGTTACTAATGTACCATCGTGATCCGATGGTGTTTCTCTAGATAATTTTTAACTGTATCTTGATTTGATAAGGTCATAAGTAACATACAGTGCATCTGCCCCAACTACCCTTGCGACACAATAAAACAACACAGTACTTATAATAAGCTTTACGTTAATCCGCAGAACTACTTCTCTAAACCTACGGTATAGTAACTGGAATCCTTGCTAAGTACTAACTCGTTCAACGCAATATACAATATAAAACTATCACGCAACTTAGCCTTAACCTGAATCACTTTTTATTGATCACAGTCCTTCTTATATACTCTTTCAGTAGTTATAAACATATTTACTATGCTGCCAACATATTTTAATTACAAACGTGTTATTACGATTGAATTATCAAATGCGGATATTCGAGGTAATAAACAATTTCATACGTAAATCTACTTCGACTGTAAGCCGTGTCAAACTCCTGTGTTCTCAATATTTGTAACATATTACTATATCATCATAATATCATAATAGGTTATTACTAATAATAACAATTCCTAAAGTAGTAGTTCATACTTTTAAAAAGTTCAAAACAAAATGTTATCATAAACTACACGTCCATATCTAAGTTATTTTGATGACTGTGACAGCATCATCGTCATTGCTATTTCTGCTAATAGTAATAGAACTAGAATCTGAATGATCATCTTCATTGCTCTTATACATCTGAGTTATTTAGTTGTAACTTCACTATTTGATGTGGGATTATCTTGAGCTATTTTTGATGT
>NW_002061191.1:0-2842 GCF_000150275.1 Trichoplax adhaerens
TAACGCCTTGTTTGTGCAATATGCAGGCATAATAATGTAAAAAAAGAAATCACGGGCTTATCAATGCATCCACGATTGTTAACTAGAATCCTTATATTACCTAGCAATTATCCGTTTAAACTCGTAGTGAATAACTCTAGAAGAGATAGAAAAACTACAAATTTATCATTGATATTAGTGGAAATCTGTTTCACCGCCTTTCCAATACAGGGTATCGAACTCGTATGTTCTCTTTTTCAATAGGTAAAACAACAAGCTCAATCCGCAATAATATGATGTCTATTTTAATGATATAAGTAGAGTCTATCCAGAACATCACCGAATTAGATTTCCACTAAACTGTAAATACTTTTAAATGGAATCGAAAATCAAATCTGTCAAGTCGATAAATCCATCAGAATGCGAGTATGTCGCTAAGGGTTTACAGTTTATATTCTTTTTTTTATCTTGCCATGTCGTTGTTAGTAGCATGTACCACCGACAAATTACCTATTCGTATGTATTGTAGGTTACTACTTGCATGACCTCTTTTGCTATACGTAAATTAACAAGTTCACCCTGCTGCAATATAATGTCCAGTTTAATGATGTACTGTACAGTAAATAGTTTGTCCACAACCTGGCTGAATCAGATTTCAACTTGATTGTAAATACTTTTAAATAGAATCGTCAATAAAATTGATCGAATGGATAAGTATGTATATACCACTAATTCAGCTATGTGATGTTCATTGAAATGATATCAACAGAATTTATCTAGGACCTCACCGAATCAAATTTCAACTTAACTGTAAATAACTTTAAACATCATAAATAAAATCGATCCAATCGACCAATTTATCGGAAGATGTCACTAGGGATTTGTAGTTTTAAATGTATTATCTTGTTATAGCGCAACTTCATGTGATGTACCATCGCTCAATTAAATTACATATCGTATATATTATCTACTGTATTCCTATGTACGTACAGTTGTAGACTATATTTGTACAGTAAGTAGAATGCTACTTATAATGTAAGGAGGCCTTCCATTCATTAATGTTATTAAAGTAATGTAGTAGTCTAGCATAAAAGGAGAATACTACTTCTAGCTTAGTCAGATACGATACTAATTAATGTATGACAAATAATAGACCCTAATTTAACTTTAAGTGACGGAATTCTATACCATTTATAATGTACGTAGGCCATAAATGAATTTTAAAGGCAGACGAGCACTCGGAATCAATTACTAAGGTAATATTACAACGATCGTAAGTCAGGTTAATAGCGTCCAGTAGGTAGGGTCCTACTAGGATACTACTGCACTTACGACATACTTGTAAGTAGCCCATCAATAAAGTAATGCTGTAACAATAATACGGTAGTAATTTAACAATTATAAATCAAGTCATAAACAGATTGCCCATTCTATTGGACTTGATACGATGTAAGCAAGGCATTAAATAATTGATGCTATAATAATACTACTATAGTATTTAGTTATTAGCAAATCAAGTTATAAGCATGCAAAATGTAGGATAATACCGGACTTACAACGTCCATAGCCTATCAATAATTATAATTAAATGCTATAGCAATACTACGGTAGTATGTTAACGTTAATAAACGTTAGTAAATCAAGTCATAAGCATGCAAAAGGTACGTTACTACCACACTTAAGTAGCCCATCAATAAATTAAAGCATGCTATAACAATATCACGGTAGTATTTTAACGTTAATAAATCCAGTAGATCATTCTAATGGAATTGACCTAATCAAGTCCTAAGGCATACAGAAAGTAAGGTCTTATTAGACTTACGATGTAAGTAGCTTATCCAAAATTAATTAATACTATAATAATACAACGGTAGCATTGAAACTTAAGAAACTATTGAAGCGTGGTGTTATAATAACACCATAGTTGAATTGAAACTTAAGTAAATCAAGTCCTAAGCATTCAAAAGTCGAATACTATCGGACTTAATTAGCCCATCTATAAATTAATGCTATAACGATACTACGATATTATTTTTAATGTTAATGCATCAAGTAGATCAGTCTAATGGAATTGATCCAATCAAGTCATAAGCATACAAAAAGTAGGGTCCTATGGGACTTACGATGTAAGTAGCCTATCCAAAAAGTTAATTAATTAATTAGTGCTATAATAATGCTACGGTAGAATTGAAACTTAAAGTAAATCAAGTCATAAGCATTTAAAATTGGACATACGACGTAAGCAGCCCATCAGAAAAGTAATTAATGCTATAATAACACCATGGTAATATTGAAACTGAAGTAAATCAAGTCCTATGCATTCAAAAGGTAGAATACTATCAGACTTAATTAGCCCATCTATAAATTAATGCTATAACGATACTACGGTAATATTTTTAACATTAATGAATCAAGTAGATCAGTCTAATGGAATTGATCCAATCAAGTCATGAGCATATAGAAAGTAGGTTCCTATTGGACTTACGATGTAAGTAACTTATCTAAAAATTAATTAATGCTATAATCATACTAACGTAGGATATTACCGGACTGAATTGACCCATCTATAAATTACTGCTAGAACGATATTACGGTAGTATTTTAACTTTCATAAATCAAGTAGATAAGCCTAATGGAACGGATCCAATCAAATCATAAACATAGAGAAAGTAGGGTCGTATTGAACTTACGATGTAAGTAGGCTATCCAAAAATTAATTTATTAATGCTACCATAATACTATATTAGTATTGAAACTTCAGTAAATCAAGTCCTCAGCATTGGAAAGGTAGGATACTACCGGACTTAAGTCGCCCATCAATAAATTAATGCTATCGTAATACTATAGTAGTATTTTAACATTC
>NW_002061191.1:6529-8136 GCF_000150275.1 Trichoplax adhaerens
CATCTGTTGATATATTAATTTATGCTTGCCACATTTGTCCGCTATAGCTCTCGTTGTTATTCTATTCAATGTTGTTAACAAAGGTTTATACGTTAGATTAAGTAAAAAAGAAAAGTCATTTACTTTCTATTCAGGAGCTTTCTACGTCTAGCAGAAATAGCTAACGAAACTTGTTATTCCAGTCGTCAGAAAATTTCGTGAAAGAAATACGATTTAGTAAGTTAAAATTCTTTTATTTGGTTTAAGGATTCCTTTTAGGTTATCATGATACAACAGTCTATAGTAAAAGATAGCGTTCACGGCATCGATTGTGTCTCGTACTTATTAACTCGAGCAATATCATCGTGCTTTGACGGTTAAATTTTAGCACTTTTAGGGAGATTAAAGGCTATCATTAAGTCATAATTGAAATAATATCTTTCAATATCTCCTTTAGTCACTAAAAATGAAGCCATAAAGTAGTATACAAGCTGGTGAAGCTATATTAGTAGAAGATAGAGCCCTTAGAATCGATTATGCCTGGTGCTTATTAACTCTAGTATCTGTAAGCATTAAACGTAAAATTTTCACATTCGTTTGGGTAAAATGGAGTTTATTTTGAAGTCGTGGCTGAAAGAATGTCTTCCAAAGATTCTTTTAGTCACTGAAAATTAAGACCCTGAAGTAGTTCACTTACTGGTAAAGCTATTTAATCCCAGTTTTGCAAATGATTATTAAATTTTAATGCATAGGTAGCTTACGGTTAACATATAAGAGTTTTGTTAATAGAAGATAATGGATACAAATCATTCGTTTGCTATGCATTAGCCATGGATAAATCACTTACTAGGCACTTGTAAGAAACTGCAGTGGTTTCTATTAAAAAATAAACTTATTGCATTGAATTGATTCTTAATTTCCATAAGGAATCAACTATTGTATCGATTTTAAAAATCGCTACCAATTTCAACAAGTAATTTATAAAGAAATCGCAGATTTAAATTACGTATAGGCTATACCATTCTTTAAGACAGGCATGATAGTATCTAGACATAGAACCTTGTACAGTTTCTATTGCAAAGGACTTCTTATAAATGCCTATGTCAAATTGTACAGAACAGCGTTTAAAATGATGAGTTCTAACGCCAATGCTCACTGACAGTATATACGCATATTCCTAAACATCTAATGCATTATAGCCCAGTAAATGTGTAATGTCATATAACAGAATCATTTATCGATAATAATAATTGTGCAAACCGCAACAGAATAATTTGTATTTCAACTTTGACTACTGATTTATATAACTGTTATGAAATGAATTTGAGGTTAAAGTGAATTTACCGTTTAGATAAACTTCTTGTAATCAATCGCTGCGAGATACCTTGGTGATCAGGTTCTACTTTTTAATAATCATCGATACTAACATTACTATGGTAATCGTCATCGATTTTTAAATATGACATACTATAATGCGATCCTCTTATATAACGACATGAAAGCGTTTAGATTGCTATATTTTTTTTGGGGGGGGGCAATAAACTAAACGAAATCATACCAAAATTGAAATCAAGTAGAGTACTAGCGTTATATCAACAGTAATAATTATTCCAGTATTATTTTTAATT
>NW_002061190.1:0-2416 GCF_000150275.1 Trichoplax adhaerens
AGAGCTGTAATTCGTATAATTATTTTACATTATATTATGTGGTATCTTTATTAGCCAGCAAGACATTTCACAACTGTTGTGGCATTACTTAACATCATCATTAGCTTTATTGTGTTCCAAGTTGCTTGAATCTGAAGATTCTATGGTGCATTGGCTAAACAATTTGAACTGTTCAATACAATCTGATCCCTTTGGATCTGCTTCACTGTAGAAGAAACATGTAAAAGCACTCTTGAATGTTTCAGCACATGGACCATCAGCCATTCCATTTAGGCATGGACAATCCCAATTGATGTCACCTTCTGGCGTAATAATTCCATCAATATCTTCAGTATCAGGAGAAACTTTCTCTATTTGGCTGGGTGACGTTAGCTCCTCAGTAGTAGTAAATATTATATAGTCTTTCTCTTAAAGCAAAGTATGTAAATAGAATAAACGATACTTCAATACTGAGGACTTAGTCACAGAGCTAAAGTCATATTAATAATACGTTGTTACCATTAAGACAAGCATGCTCCAATACGCGTGTATTTGCTACAATGTACATAATTTCATTCGCTTTTGATTTTTATGACTATCAAATTGGCATAAGCCTTTAGTAAATTCTAAGTAATGTTATTATTAATTAATCATAATTATATATTTATAAGAGGGACACTGTACCGTACTCTACCACTGTAAGAATTATATCCAATAAGTTGCAAACCGTACTTTTATGCGTACATAAATATAATGTTTAGAATATTATTACTTATATACTGGTATACACACTGTAAAATACGAGTACCGTATCATTAATATGCGTACTGTACTGCACCGCATTGATGTGGTCAGCCAAAAATGCATAATTAAGTTATTATACAGGTAAGAAAGGTAATGGTATAATTCTAAGAGTTGAATTATAATTTAATTTAATTTAACGTAAGAGAACTTAATCACGTAGATGCTATCTAAAGCAAATTGATTCAATGTAACTGCCCTAATATTGCAGCAGTGGTCTGCACAGACGCTGGACTGAACAGCAGCAGGTGTGCACGCGCTTGCTAACTGCAAATGGTGATTCAGATTACTACTCGTAAAACCGTAAAAGTTTACATTAAAACGCAGTATAAACATAGCCATGATTTAGATTTCATTCGTAAAAGCTACTTGTCAAGATAATTTCTAAGAAGAAAAGAAATCAGTGTGAAATACCTTCTTTTCTGCAGTACGACATCGTCCAAAATGAACAAAATAAAGGAACGACTTACATTCAGAATTACTGTAAAATGAATAAAAACTAAACTAAAAACTAAATATGAGTACAGTACTATTAACTGTACAGTACAGTACAGCACAGTACAGTACAGTACATTGAACAAGTACGGTAGTGTACAGTACTGTACTGTACAGTACAGTACACCGTTAAAATCATTAGCGATGCGACAGGACATGGTACAGTACTGTACAGTACATCATTTTTAAAGCGGGGAACACGGTAACTGTACTGTACTGTAGAGTGGTAGTGGACCACTACTGTACCGTGCTATACTGTACACTGTACTGTACTGTACAGTATGCTTCTACGCTGTAGCGTCTACGGTGATGTACTGTACAGTACAGTACAGTACATTATAGTAGGGTAGACTGTACAGTATACAGTACACTAGTACAGTAGAATACGGTATTTACCGTAGTACTGTACAGTACAGTACTACAATTTCTGAATCTCCTGACTGATCAAAGATTCACACTGCAGTAATAATAATTTAATAATTTTCCAGTTAATTTTAATTTTACGGTTAATCCATTCTTGATTTTGACACCCATACTGTACAGTATATCCAAGGTAGTTTGATAAACTACAACCTTCTTCAGCTTTACTGTTATTTGAATTCGTTTGGCTTCTGGTACTGCGGATGCGATTAACTTAAAAAGAGTTTCATCTAATGTAATACGTACAAATCGTAATTTATATTTTCAGGGTACCCATCATGCCATTTAATTTCGCCACTCTGGAATAGCCAGTAGGCATCAAGTGCCTTCCTTGTCTGGTTGATACTGTACTATAGCGGATATAGCGGATACCTCGCCTGCTCTTATCGTAACTACTATACGTTAATGATATCAAGAAGATGAATAACGATCTCAACCGAATTATCTATAGAATTTCTATTTCTCTAATCATTTGTACGACATTGGTATTTGAAGCTTACGCCTCTAGTGGTAAGTACTGTACCGTGAATGCACTACATTAGACGGTATACTCGTACACTAGTGCTATACGAGATAGTATTACAAATAAAGAATATAAAAATTATCAAATAAAGTAAAATTAATTAATATCCCCTATCTTATTTGTAACATACAAATCATCGATACAAATTATGACATAGTTTAGTTCTTTTAAGGCAACTCATTTAATAATTGTACTGGA
>NW_002061190.1:5459-8156 GCF_000150275.1 Trichoplax adhaerens
GCGACGTTAGGGAAGTAAAAACTGAAAATGGTGCACAATCCTCATTTATTATTTCTGGACTACTACCATTTCGAAACTATGGAATTAGTGTCTCTGCGGTAAATAAACTGGATAATAAAACGGAAATGAAGGGACAATTTTCCCGTTATATCGAAAACAGAACATCTAAATTAGGTGAAAAGCTTATATTTGAGGAATTATAACTTGAAGAAGTTGTAAAAATGTAACTATCTTGATTACGTATAATTTAGCACCCGCTTACGTATGTAGGCCTGTTCTCGACCCATATAATTACGAGGCGTTGGTTAAATTTTCTCCTGCTCCGGAAGTTAATGGAACGATTGAGTAAGTTAAATTTATTATGCGGCCCTAATGTAAATACTTGTGTGAGTAAGGCAAATTTTGCAATATTTTTTAGCCGTTATGAGGTAGTACTGATTCAGTTAAAGGATGAGAAGGATGAATATATACAGCAGAATACTCCGGAAGAAGTATACTCGAGCATTAATCATAGAGATAATAGATCATCAATTCGTCAGCAATTACATGTTGCATTTATAGGGCTTAGTATTGGTGAAAAACAAATTAAGCTGGTTAGAGCAACTCACTCGTCAGAAAACGATTTTGGATGTCAGACAGATAGTCAAAAGTCCTTTCGTGAATTTTTATCTTCTGGAGAAATCGAACAAGGGAAATATTATGCGGCTCTCGTAGTAGCTTATGTAGTTACTGTTATTGATGGTGTAAAGCAGGTAATTCCACAGTAACAAAATCTTATCTAGTAAAAGTTTGTCTTTTTATAGCAATTCGTTCTCTGTTATCGATTGAAAAATTCTCTTTTATTTGCTTTATTTATTCTTCAGAATCGGTATACTATCAGCAATTTTTCTACAGTTTTGCGAATTGCAGATCGAAATGATATTGCTGTTCTGATGTACACCGCAGTTTCAGTTTCAGCTCTCATTGCGATATCGTTGTTGATTTTCAGCTTACACTTATACAGGTTTGTTAGTTATCATGTGATAATTCCATGTTTTGACATAACGTTTGACTCTATGATATTCAGGAAGAAAACATCGAAGGAATTGCTAATAACAAATTCGCGAGAATCTCTCGACATAGGGATCGGAAATGATCTACAATCAATTAGAGCAAAAGGTACGCATTTCACAGTTATTTTTTGCACAGTACTGTATATTATGTTTAACGCAAACTTTTATATAGCTGAATATGAAAAACCCATACCCATTGACCAATTTATACGTCATGTATCGAATTTACATGAGAATACAGATTTGGGTTTCTATAACGAATTTGAGGTTAGGCGTCAACTGTAGTTGATTTCGAAAATTAAGAATAAATATGAGATTCAGTCGTATTCTATATTCAGTCAATTAGTTACAGTGCGATGTCAAAGAACATTACTTGGACCCATTCGCTAAATCTCCTCAACAAGGCAAAAAATCGCTATGATAATGTAATAGCCTGTAAGTAGGGCATTTCCTAGTAAACTACATACCTACCACAGTTCCAATTAAAAATCTTTTATACGTGTATAGATGATCATACGAGGGTTAAATTAAATCCTATCCCGGATGATTTGGGTTCTACATACATTAATGCAAACTTTATCAAAGTACGTATAATAACCCTACTGACGAAAATATTTGGTAAATCGAGTCATATTCGATATTCATGTCTTGGTTTTTATGTATTCGTTTACTATCTTACATGTAATAGACGAATGGCAAAGTAAAGACTATCATTGCAACACAAGGACCACTGTCAAATACAGTGGGTGATTTTTGGAGAATGATCTGGGAACAACGAGTTAATGTTATCGTAATGATTACTAACATTGTAGAGAAGGGGAGGGTATGATTCAATATTGCTAGTTAGTGTTCAGTTTCAACTTGTGGAGTAAGTAAGTGTTGTTTTCCTTTAATAGCGCAAATGTGAGAGGTATTGGCCCGAAAATGGTAAAAATCAGACGTTTGGTGCCATTTCTGTAACCCTTACGAAAGAAACGACGTATCCTGAGTATACAATTCGACATATGAATGTCAAGAAAGTACATAATTAGAATCTCTCTATATATAATACCTAAGTGAAACCATAGTTTAGTTATTGTCGGGACTACTTAAGTCCTGGTTATCGCGTAGATTACCTGTATTTGTTCGTTAGTTAGAATAGCTGATCCACGACTGTGAAATGCAATTTACAGGTAGAAAGAACAGCAAAGATGTTTAATGCCGTAAAGCAATTTCATTATACGTGCTGGCCTGACCACGGTGTTCCAAACAACACTAATGGCATTATGAAATTTATTAAAAAGTCGGTAGCTGCTAACGTATTAGCCTCCGCCCCAATAGTTGTTCATTGCAGGTACTTTGCTATGCTATCTCATCAAATGAAGTGTAGATATTTTGATTTTTAAACGTTTCTTTATACCTCACACTTACATTCCATTAGTGCTGGTGTCGGTAGAACTGGGACTTACATTGTGCTTGAAACTATGATGAAGCATATTGACGATGGCTGTGATATAAATATATACAAATTCATTTCTGATATTAGAAGCCAACGAAATATGATGGTACAAACTGAGGTACTCTTACGTATATGAGTATACGATTACGCTAAATAATTGAAGCTACAGTTGCTGTTGTGGTAAATAGGTTGTAGATCAAATATCCA
>NW_002061189.1:0-3458 GCF_000150275.1 Trichoplax adhaerens
ATCCAAATCATCATGGGTATTTAAAATTGCAGAAAATTTCAAGTCCTCGCTGTATTGCGCCGCAAGAGTCGTGTTGATCAACAGCAATCATAGAGTATCGATTATAATTATAATTTATTCTCGATCGCTGAATATTGAATATGGGCAAACGATCTCGCTAGGCAGTAGGCATGCAAGATCGGCTAGCAGCAATCTAGCAAACTATTGAAGAGAAGCTAATCGATTGTAGGCATTTCTCTATCCTGTAACAATCGTTTACACTCCTTGATAACTATTACTAGACGGTATGCAATCCATTGGTCTATGTCAATGAGAAGAGTAAACGATGTTGCCGCCATCTTTGTTGTCGATGATTGCCCACTCATCAGTATCAGTTATACGAAGGCGGAGGCATTGCGTGCGTCGCGTTGTACTCTATGAAGTACAGTACCGTACAGTAAAACAACTGTCTACAGTATGTGTACTCTAGTCTAGTACAGTACTGTACTGTAGGAACGAGTTCGTCGTGACTAGGGACGATGACGAGTCGCTATTGGGTCCATTCACGGTCATGATACTGTACCGTACCGTGTCACACCGTACCGTTCCGTACCGTACCGTGCATCTCTCCGTGGCGAATAAACAAACACTCAATTCTTCGACAAGGGGCTTGGATTGTCTTGCACAAACTGGTACGGAGAAGTCAACCTTGATACAATCGTTCTACGTCCTGCTACGTTGTTTATAAAGAGTGACGACCACATGAACGTCACCCATTCCCTACAGTACAGTACGCCGTCCCGTACAGTGTCTCGTCTACAGTACAACAGACTGTACACATGGCTTGATTTCTGTACTGTACACTACAGTCATTTTCCAAGTACATACGGATATTGCAGCGAGCGTACCATGGATTTGTAAGAGAAATGCGCATTCTAGTCTATGGTCGTATAGTACAATCGCGTCAAAACAATTTACAGTACAATATAGTACTGTACAGTACATTCTAAGGTACAGACGTACAGTACTGTACACTTCACTCTACCCCAAGTCACTCCGGTCACTAGGACTCACCTCCATATAGGGGTGTACTACACTCCACGGCCACAGTCAACATAACATCAGCACGGCAAGCGGCTAACGTTTATTCCTAGGCAAGGATTTAGCGAAAAAATCCAAAGCAATCCCAACCAGCAAACTCATTGAATTTAGGCTAAATTGATTGAATTTTCACAAACGGCTAAGGCATTTCCTAGTCAATATGGCGTTATTTCTAAGGATTTGCCTATTGCTTGTACTGGGCGTTGCTGGAATATCTTGTAAGTAATATTCATTTCGTAATTTGACATAGTCAAGTTAAAAAAATTCATACAATCTTTTAAAATTCACTGCCAAGTTGGTAGCAGTGCAAGCGAACCAAAACTCAAACCAATGCCATGTTCAATGGAATAGTTATTATTAAAATGCTATTGATTAATTGAATGTTTTTAATGTTCTATGCCCAAGAACCATTCTTATTTTACTACGTTTTGACTTGGATTGAGTAGAGAATAGTTGAAACGATAGGGTTCAGTGATGCTTGTAATCTTGTCAAGTTCTACTTCAAGTGAAAGGGGTCGGGTCATCTCTCGCTAAACTCTAGTCAGTTTCAGCCTTGCCTCATCTTGACAGTTGTTGGCATGAAATTAAGTTAGATGGCGTAAAATTGCATCAACTAAATTTATATCATAACATAGCGATAAACAGCCATAGTTGTCGTTTAATGAAGAAATGTTCATTGATGGTAATTAGGCCGATAACCTTCTCAACTTGATCCAATTTCTTCCATGGTGGTTCGTATGAAAATGAATCGAAGGTTTAAATTGTGTTGACCAAATTCATATCATAACGTACTGATAAAACAGCCGATCGTTGTAAAAGAAATATTCATTGATGATAAGGGTCTCAACTGGGCCTCTAGCTTTCTCCACTGGATGTAATTTCTTTTCACCAACATTTTCTACAACTCATTACTGTACGTACTCGATTCCTAATCTAACGCCAACATGATTTGGGAAATGACTACAACGACTACTGAATACTCTTAACATTGCAACTGTTAGGTCACGTTTAATTTCCAAACTAATGTTAATGTTACTATTCAATCTGTGGTAAGTATGATAAGTCTGAATTTTTCATCCAACAGCGATTGGAAACGTAACGGTTGTTACTCCACTGCACAGTACACTGGTATACAGTACATGAACGCATAACGGTAGCGCATAGTATACTATGGAGTATGGCATAGAACCGGTGTTTAAGAGGCTAGCTAATGAACCAGCATAAAAAAATCAAAATTTATAATTAGATGTTATTTTTCACTCAAGCTCATTAGTGATTCGAAAATGCTTTAACGCTGTCAACGAAATTGACCATTAGCCTTATTCAATTCACGATATACTGCACTTTACTGTTTTGGTAGTAGATTTTTAATACGGAAACGGATAGCTATAACAGATAGAATTGCTAAGGGTGACTAGGTACCCGTGCACCGTACACTTTATTAATAATGAAGCCATCCAAGGTTTACCGATCGACCGTAGCAAGGGTAGCTTATCAAGCTCCGTATGAGCGTCACTAGCGCTATACAGTAGTCAAGCTAATATCGAGCAGACTATAAAGAAAAGCACAAATCTTGATTTCTCCTCTCTCTCGATTATATCTTGGATAAGTAGTAACTTGCCAAGTAATCCAGAATAGAATATGACTAATGATAATTGATTATAATTAATTATTCACTCTATTTTGAGATTAATCTCAAAAGTTTGTCTACAGTAATCAGGATCATATCTGTGTGCATAAGTTAGATAGTTTCTTTACTCTTTCATCATTGATATCGTATTAATTTTGATGAAATCTTACTAACCAGAAATTATTAAGTATTTACATAGGCATTGATATTACTGCTATATGGAAATACGGTAGGCTAATTAAATTTGAGATTAATATTGTACCAGCATGCTGTGCCACTGGTGCCAAAAACCAAATATTTTTAAGAAAGGTACTATTTTAGAATGCTTGCAAATCTCCGATTCAAGTTTATACGGTACAGTATATCTCGTCGATAATGATGTGTAACTATGAGTCGATAAGAGTATAGCACAGTATACGGTCAAGAAATTTCATTTATCATTATTCTGCCACTAGCGCTTTGCAATTAAAACAGTCTACATTAAAAAATTTTGCAACATGACTCTGTTCTTATCGACGATGAAAACCTCGTATATTCTACAGTGATGGCTTTATTCCGCGAGCGAATATTAATTCGACAACTCAATAAGACTTGTTTGTGATTTGCATTAGCCTAATTGTCATAACTACATATTTCTAAAAATTTTACTTTGAATTTGAAGTAACTCAACTAAAAATTGCGTAAATCTATCGGATGGGTATGTTTAATATTTTATTTGGAAGGAACATGCTACACTTGAGTTCATGGT
>NW_002061189.1:6037-8201 GCF_000150275.1 Trichoplax adhaerens
CAAGTAAGTCAATCATTATTGATGCAGTTGAATTCTATTGACGTATGTCTGCGTTATAAAGAAAATCTTATAGGAAGATATATAATACCAGTTATGTTTGCTTAGGTTGGAGATTATAATGCATTTTACCTAGAGTATTATTTTTTCATTTCTGACAGATATGACAAGTTATCCATCGTATATGGATCATCATGCAAATTTTGGTAAGTTGCAAAGAAAATGCATAAAACTGATATAATTACATACTGATGTTGTTAATAAAATGTATCGGCGCAATGATTTTAGATCACCCCACTACTGTGGCAAATTGGGGTACTGTTATGAGTACCACAACTCCCAAGAACAACAATCATTCAACAACATACTTTAGTTGGACTGTTTCTTTCGGATTATGTTTCGCTTCTTTCTTTCTTGTTATAACCGTCGTTTCATGGTATATTCGACAGCGGCGACTACAAGCTTTACAACAAAGTTCTATATCTTCGCGTCGTTTTTCTCGTGATCCGGTGTCTATGTCACGTCCTCCATCGACTGTAAATGAAGTAACAGGTAATTACGATCTATACAATATTTATCACTAAAACGTAAAGTATACCATTAATTTATTCAGCTATACTATTGATAATGGTAACAGGTTAAAATAAATGGATGTAATAACTTATTTTATAATCTTTGTTGTATAGTTCCGCCGTCATATGAGGATTGCGTTCAAGCTAGAGGTGGCGCTTCAAAAGATCAGATAACTGGTGATGAGGCCTTGCCTGATTATACAAACGTTTCAAATAATAATGAATCTACGGAACCTCCTTCGCCTACTACGACAAATGGAGGCAATAGTAATGAACTTGTATGATAATTTGCTACAAAAAATGAGGATAATGAAATACTTCTGCTAGGAATCTACTTTTTTAAATTATGTATTAATATTATTAGAATAATTGGATTGTGAACTATACAAACTTCATTCGAGTAGCTATGAACTTGATGAGACATACTAATAAGGGTATACTGTTCAACTTATACTGCTTGCATTATGTCTATTGTATTATGACGAAAACTGCCGACATTCTTGTCCGAGATAATTTATACAATTTAAAACATTCGAGTTTAAAATGATTATTATTGTAGTGCGTGATGCCGTTGCTCGGTTTACTGTAATGTATAAAATCACTATCACTCATCGTTATTTAAAATTTTAAGAATCTACTATTAACCGTATTTTAATATAGCCAAATCTGAAATATTAACTGGTACAGCGAATTTCTTTACTAGCTGCATATGGTTATTGTAATGTATAATGGTCGATCAAACTCTTTTATTTCTTAATTCATCTAGATGACAAAATACTTAGAATGCGTCCCTTATGATATTTATTCTAGTCCAGCTTATTATCATAGTTTTACTTCTTACGGCGACTAGTCTTCTGTCATTATGAATGAAATTCGAAATTTCATTTACTTTTATCTTTATGAAGCGATTCAACTTCTAATTTATACAATTATAGATATTATGGTTATCAATTAATGATAGTAAATACGAATAAATTGACTACTATGAGACTTATTGTAAATGAATGTACATGTTATTGAGATTACTCGTATAGAGCATAACGAAATTAGAGATAGTTAATGATAACTCATGAAACTGACTAGCCTAGTCACGATGGATTAGATGCTGATTAAGTAATTATTAGCAGAATATAAAATGTTGTAACTATATTATCAGATACTACCATTACGTAATTTACACGTGACTTTCAATCACGTTGGTTACTTTTATGGTTAATTCTATATTGGTCTTTGGCTTCATCAGAAATTACGGTAGTTTGCGTCCCCATGAGTGGAGATTTACGGGATTTATTTACAATAGCATAAGGCAGGTTAGCGCTTAGACCAACTGTATGATAACTATTTGACAAGTTGTTCTGTATAAGAACGTATAAAATAAATGTAAATTAAATTAATTTGTGTCACATTTAGCTTTTTTATGTTGTAGTATTAGTCATCTACAATTGCTATGTTAACAGGCATATTTACATTGCTAAACTCAAACCGACGCCCTAAAGTATTAAGCGTAATCACTGTTGATTGATTTATAAGGAATACTCCGCTAGTTTATTACTGCAATCAGTATGATAGCGAATCTCCTATCTATAATTTTGTAC
>NW_002061188.1:0-2749 GCF_000150275.1 Trichoplax adhaerens
GTTATATCAGTGGGCTTTGATTCTTTATTGAATTTACACCTGCACATTTATATTAGATAAGTGCCTTATTCTATGTTAAATACATAAATTCCGGTACAATTTCCTTGTTAATTCTTGATAAGTGATATTAAATTCAGAAGCTTCGATAATGAATCACTCGTAAGGATATCTATAAAAATTTAGAACTACAACTTGAAAATTTTAACATTGCTCCATGCTCCATTTGCTATTTTATTTTAGCCATTTGCAATGATTTATACCATATTTAAGCCGAGGTTGTTATTCCTGTGCTAGATTATTTCTGAACTAGTTATTACTCTCTTAAATTCTCACTAAATTTCTAATGGCTTTAATAAAATTATTTCCGACTGCTTTTTATATTCAAATATTAAATATTAATATTATTTTCTTGTCTTTTACTATTGCATTCAAGTTTTTGTCAGAATTAACTTGGAATACGGCTATAATTATAGAAGGATATTATTTATACGCTTAGTTTATACCAAAATCCTATATGATAACTCTCCCTGTCACTTAGTAAAATGAAAACTATAAAATTCGATTTTCTGCCAATTTTATAAATTGTTCAAGTTTTAACTACAATTTATTCTTCCTCACTTATAATTGTAATACAATATTATCTACTCGATAGAATGATATTAAAGGCGATAAATTAATATTTTCAGGTAGTTACTACTTACTAATGACGTTTCAAAATTTCTTCATATGTCAAGAAACTTCCTATTAGTTTTACAATCTCCTTTGAATGGAGTTGAATAAAGCAATTTAAAAATGGGTCAATTCAATAATTTGAAGTTGGCGTTCTTAATCATTATAAATTTATTGTATATGAAATGTGTTAGACAAATGGATCTAAATACAAATTAATAGCATAGCACTTTGAATTGACATCATTAAAGTTCGTCATGCCTCTTCTTACGTCGAAAGATTTGATCATTATGTATGAATATGAAATATACGGCTCATTCTTTATCGATTATTTACGTTGTTGTTGAATTAGAATAGATCGGATCCTATCATTACAAATTAAGGTGTATTTTATTCCATTTCTACAGATCTTATGAATAATGTAATACAGATTTCAAATGGTACATAATAATACAAGACAAGGATTTCAAAAGGAAATTCTTCAAATTATGAATCGAATGTTTTGCACAGAAGTGACTTGAAGCATTATTGCCTAATTTTTCAGTTTCTTAGGTCATATTATGGAGTGCAGCTAATTAGTTTATAAAATTTTCGTAAATGATTAGTACATCTGCCTTCTTGTCTGGAAAGAAAGCTATTTCTAAGTATAATAAGAGGCCTACATTACATTACTAAAGTTAAGCATTACAGCCTGTTATCTATACTATTGCAGTATTCTGTTATTTAAAACAATTCCTTATAATATTTCATGATGCAGAGATAGAAGTTGTGATGGTTGATGGAAGGTGAAAAGAAATGGTTAATATTTTATAATAGCGTACTTAAAACGAAATATTTTAATTGATAAAACTAGTAGAGTGATGATTGATAAATGACCAAACGAGAATACTTTACAATTTTCAACACTGTCTTTATGGCAAAACAAGTAACGGAATCATTCTGTTAAAATTATACTATTCCAAAAGAGCCCGTTATCGGAGATTAAAGAGTGTTATGTACAAAAATCAGAATGAATTTCCAGTTTTAAGGCAATGTTTCATCAAGAATGTATCAAACTGTCATTAAAGGAAAGAGTGCTATGGAAGCGGAAACTTTCAATCCGCTCTTGGACTAACATTAAAAAATGATTGACAGAATATTCCTTAAGCATTTTTCCATATTACTAAAGAAAAATCTGATATCAAATATACCTTGGATCAAGAATATGCTTTGTTAGTGATAGACTAATTAAAGCGGGAATTGAAAAATCGCATAACTTTGTTTCAGGACGTACCGATTTTAGCACTAGCTACTCATAATTAAAAATTGCATTTTATTAACAAATACACTATGGCTCAACAAAAATTAACGGTCCATCTATTCCTGCATTTAGCATATCTATTAACAGCAGCAGTCAATTACTAGTGATGAACAGGAAGAAAAAAATATAATTTACATTCTTTGTAATATTCTGATATAGGCCCTAATGACGGATAATACATAGATACTTAATTAGACGCAAATCATTCACATTAGAATATCCGTAAAATGAACTAGAAGTAGGCAACATCGAACTGCCTAAATATTATCGAAAACTATCATAGAATTAGGCAGTTCACTTCATTGCTAGCATATTCACAAATTCCAGACTATAAGAAGGAAATCTTGGCGTATATAATATATATTATCAACGGAGGATGTTATTGAATCCTTTAGCCCGGAAACACAATTAGTTGTCTTACTATCTGAACAGTTAAGCATCATTTTGATGGATCTTTATAAATAAATGTAACGTTTCAAATGGAATTCTGTCACCATTTAAATCTTTTCAATTCTCAGTCAAGTAATAACTTAAATTTCTACGAATATTGCAATTGCAGTCTATTTCCTGACTAACAAGTATAATTCTGTAGTCTCAGGATATCTCAATACAGGATTGAAAAATCACTGTTGTGTAAATAATGACACTCACTCAATAGTCACATATTTATAGCATGAAATCGTTAATCGATTTTTCAACAAACATTATCGATAGTTAGGCTTCTGTTGAAAGTCGGCTTAAGTAACCTACTCCATCATAATTGTAATTATGATAACTGTC
>NW_002061188.1:5199-6229 GCF_000150275.1 Trichoplax adhaerens
ACAGATTATGAACAGTAATAAAACTTACCGATAGAATAACTTGTATTCCAAGGGAATAAAGGTATGTAAGTTAAATGAATTGATGCTACATTAAGCTGATAAAATAGATATGAAATAGCACTAGCTGACACCAATAACACACAGAAAAGGGCCCATGTTCTGTTCCATCGTTGACTGTCCGCTAGTATCGCCATCTTTATCATCAAATGTTAATAAATAGTTTGTTTAGCAGCAAATTTGAAATTACTGAGCCAACTAATGGTCATTTTTTCAACTAAATTAATAGCTAAGTCAAGCAATTAACATTCAAGACGCATCTATGCTAGAAAGAAACTGCTTCTACTGAAAAAATACATTATTATATGGTTTTACAAGACCCTAACCGATGATTATCGCACAGTGCCTAAAATCGTAGATTGAAAGTATAGCTTAGCTAAGACCCAGACTATAGTGTTTACGACTTGATACTAGTCAATGTGTGTAAGAGTTTGTTAAGATACCGTAAATAATTACGACCTATTTAATTAACTGTAAGTATATAAGAATATTAACTAAGATCTAGACTATAGCATTTGCGACTTACTAGCGAAAGGGTGCAAGTAATTATTCATATGAATAATTATTAACAATTTCATCAATTATAAATATATTCATAAATTGTATTATGCTATTCAAGAGTTCATATATTTAATCCTACCATGTGTACGGGCTTTGTTTTGATACTGTATCCTGTAACATTATTGAGCACTTGGGTAACAGCATAACACTTTATACAGAATCTTCCTGTCAAACCAAGAATGATCTAATGGTAAACTTTAACTCGTATTAAGACGGAAAGAGGCTATATTGCTAATATATTCGAAATCGAACACCTCCAGATTTGATAGCATACGATATCTTATACTGGAAATATTCAGTTAAATATTCTGATGGAATGATTCAAGCTCTCAGTATTATATATTTTAGACCGTGAAATAGGCCGATACATTCAATATTGTACTCCTTAAAACCAGTCATTAAATGTTCTTAC
>NW_002061188.1:6589-8200 GCF_000150275.1 Trichoplax adhaerens
CTGTAGCTGCTTATAGAATAGGAATACATATTATGCTACAATGCTATGATTAGCATATCCCAGAGGTGTTATTGAGTTATCGTGCTTACTTCAAAAACGCTAACTAAAGGTTATAATTCTTAGAGATAGCTTCTCAGGATTAATTCCTCTTAGGTTCTGTCACGATTTCACTTCTGTAACAAGGTAACGTACAGTAAAAGTCTATAAGTAGCTACTGACTTAAAACGCCCTTTTACTGAACGTTAAACACACACAGCAAAATGCTGTAAAGATGAAACTTTTATTAGCAAAGATACTGTAGAGACTTGATACTACATCATTTATGTTTATCACAAGTATTTTGTTAGTGCGTTGTGAACATTTATTTTAGTCGTGTTAAGTAGGTTATTAATGGAGGTGGTACGTGTAAATGATAAAATTAGTATATTGAGTATTATAATTATTATTGTTGCTTTCAAAAGACTACGGTTAACACATTAGCTGTAAATAAGGATTCATTAGAATTCCTTGAATTGATCGGTTTTGTAATCTAACACTGTTAACTAACTCGTTTATCTATTTGACTTATACTAATTTCTGTTTTGAAGCCTCATAGTAAGCCTATGAGGAAAGTAACGAATCTTTGCTTTCATTGATAGTGTGCACGAAGGTTGTAGTGCCACAACTATAAAAGGAAGTGGCAGATTACTGCAATTTTAATCTTATTTTGTTTGATTTCATTAATCAACAACCTTAATAAACTATAGTATTTTTTTTATCCCTTTGGAGTGATCTCGCTGTGAGACCGTCAAGCACCCTGATCTCAACCAACTGACTGTTGAAGAAGGCAATTGTTTATGGTAGAATTGGGCAAATTCTACAGATACATCTACAACTTTTTACCACCACAATCAACTCAAATGTTCCCGTTTATATAGAAATCGTCTAATTTGTAAACAACAACCGTATTATTATTATACCTTACTAGGAGAAACTTCTCGAACTGAGATATTCCACACATAGCTTTTCTATCAGTATGTATTTTGAATCTCTTACTCATACTTAATCTTAATCTAAGCTTGTCGGTTGTCTGATTCAACTATCATCAACTAGAACTTGAATCATCTTACTGCGATCTATTACATATTAACAATCGATATCAAATACTTAATGAACTATTACAAACAACATCCACGTTAAGGTATTACTTATCTTACCTAGCACTACAAATATGGATATTCTCCTGTTACGATGCGTAAGCTCGTCCTAATTAGGATATGTATACTGTACAGTGTAAGTCGCTATGTTAAGAATATTCAGAAGTGCACCATCGGCGTTGGTCGAGACTATAAAAAGCCGAGCACTAGCTTAGCTGCTCAGTTCCAGTTAATCACTTGCAGGATCTTTTGAATATTATTGCTAAGAATATTCTTACGTTTTTCTTTAGTACATTTTACGACTAAGTTTAACGAAAATAAAGTGAAGTATTTAAACCTATTACTCATTAGTAGCTTATTTGTGTAGCTGAGAGTTAGTTCAGCTATGACAGGTCCAGTCCCTAAGTTAGTTAGGAACACGAGTACTAGTGAAGATAGTGTTTAAGATCCTGGTTCTTGTTACAAAGGAGATTGT
>NW_002061187.1:0-1667 GCF_000150275.1 Trichoplax adhaerens
AATCTACTAAGGCTTAATTCAACTACTGTCATTGCTTTTAATGTAAAATTTGTTGCTAAAGCAAAGATTAAATCAATGCATGAATTTTTTTCATAGGGAAAAAAGATTTTCAATATTATTGAAATATTTTTTTAGCTCTTCAATATTTTTGACTTTTTTCATTAAATTATTTTTATTCTTCAGTTATAGTTGCAAATTTATCACAATTTGTCAAAAGTCCAGAATGATTATAGAGATGTATTTAGGTGGCACTATTGCATTTTTCTTTGCGGGATTATCTGCATTTTGTTTGGCATTGTGTATGAATTTTAACTTATTAACATTAAATACTTTAATTGATCAAGTTGGTTTCTTTTTTGGGTTTTTTTGTCTTTGGTCAATTATTTTATGGAAGCCGACAAAATATTTGTTAAACTTGGGGAATAATGATAGATATGAAAACATTAAAGGCAGTGTTGCTGTTGTTTATAGCAATACTATTAGTGATAAAAATTTAGGTGAAATAAAGTGGTCAGGCACTATCTGTAAAGCTAAGCTTGCTAATTATAATAAAAAAAATACATTGAAGAAAGGAGACAATGTTAAAATTTGTTCTGTAAAGAATAATGTATTTATTGTAGAAAAAAATTCCTAAATGTATTAGGTTTGTTTAAGTGGTTTAAATAGACTATTTTTATGGATGTATTTGATTTAAATTCTGGCCTAGGGCTATTTTTTATAGCCTTAGGTGTTTTTTGTTGGTTGGCAATAAAAATAGTGCCACAGCAACAGGCGTGGATTATAGAGAGATTGGGTAAGTATAATAAAACATTGCAGCCCGGATTAAGTTTTATTTTACCTTTTATTGATAAAGTAGCATATAAGCATACTCTTAAGGAAAAAGCTATTGATGTTACTCAACAATCGGCAATTACAAAAGATAATGTAACACTTGCACTTGATGGTATTATTTATGTTAGAATTATAAATCCTATGGATGCATCTTATGGTGTTGAAAATCCATATTATGCTGTTACTCAATTAGCACAAACCTCAATGCGATCTGCTATAGGTAAGCTGGTTATGGATAAAACCTTTGAAGAAAGAGAGCAGCTTAATAATCAGATTGTTGCTGCAATTAATGAAGCAGCTAGCACTTGGGGAATTCAATGTATGAGGTATGAGATTAGAGATATAAATCCACCATCTTCAATTTTAAAAGCGATGGAAGCTCAAGTTTCTTCTGAAAGGCAAAAAAGAGCTGAAATACTTGAGTCAGAAGGTAAGATGCAATCGATGATAAATATTGCAGAAGGTAAAAAGAGAGGAGTAGTTCTTAATTCTGAAGCAGAAATGATGGATAAGATCAATAAAGCTAAGGGTGAGGCAGAGGCTATTCAATCTGTGGCTAAGGCAACAGCAATAAGCATTGAGAATATTGCTGAATCAATAATGAAAAATGGGGGCTCTGATGCAGTTTCAATGAGTATTGCTCAAAAATATATTGAAGCTTTTCAAAAAATTGCAAAAGATAGTAATACTGTTATTATACCAAGTGAAATAGGTAATATTGGTTCTATGACAGCTCAAGCTATATCAATATTCGATCAAATTAAATCAAATAATAAAGTTTCAAAATAAAAGGTATTTATATGATTAACTTAGAAAAAATAAAAAATTTTTTTAAA
>NW_002061187.1:6021-8221 GCF_000150275.1 Trichoplax adhaerens
TAATACAGATTCAGCTTGAATCACACTAAAATCATATTTATTCTCACTATGTGGCACTCTATCTATTGTCACTGGAAGCATCCAACCATAATCTTCTTTTAGTGCTATAACACTGTAATTATGCCCTATACTCATTCCTCCAATAGAACCTGAATGAATATAACTTCTATCTTCTGATTTAGCTGAGTGCTTTTTTATATTGCCAGTAATATCTATTGCAAATGTATGTATATTCCCTGTATCCTCTATTGCTGACTCGAACAAAAAACTTTTTATTTTTTCCTTTGCTTCTGCTCTTTTTTCTTCTCTATTTTTTTTATTCTTGCGAGATGTAAAATAACCACCAATAGCACGATATAAGCTACTATATTTTCTTTTAAAAAATCTACTAAGGCTTAATTCAACTACTGTCATTGCTTTTAATGTAAAATTTGTTGCTAAAGCAAAGATTAAATCAATGCATGAATTTTTTTCATAGGGAAAAAAGATTTTCAATATTATTGAAATATTTTTTTAGCTCTTCAATATTTTTGACTTTTTTCATTAAATTATTTTTATTCTTCAGTTATAGTTGCAAATTTATCACAATTTGTCAAAAGTCCAGTTTATTATTATTTAATAGTGAATTCATGATTTTTTTAAAGATTGGATGATTAGGGTTAATTTCAAGTACTTTAGCTGACTTAGAGTGAAGCTGATTTTGTTCTATCAAAAATTTTTCCATACGTAAGTTCATACCACCTTCTGCTGTTGAAATGCAAGCTGGGCTACTAACTAGCTTTGAAGAAATTGTAACATCTTTTATTTTGTTTTTTAAAATTTCTTTTACAAAATTAATTAGTTTTGTATTTTTTTCAGAATCTTTATTTATATTTTCTGTTTTATTTTCATCATCTATTTTTTTTATTTTATTTAAATCAATTTTTTCATTTGTGATAGATTTGAAATTTTTATCTTTATATTGATGTACAACGTTAATCCAGAAGTTGTCAACATGATCTGTTAGAAGTAATACTTCAATACCCCTTTTCTTAAATCCTTCTAGTTGAGGGTGAGCTCTTAAAGCATCAATATTATTACCATTTAAAAAGTATATTTCATTTTGATCTGAACCCATTCGCTCAATATATTGGTCGAGGCTTATTAAATCATTATTATCTGATAAGGTGGAATTAAATTTACATATCTCTAATAATAATTTTTTTTCTTCAATAGTGCTTTCACATAATCCTTCTTTTAAAACTTCACTAAAATTTTTCCAAAAATTTAAATATTCTTTAGGTTCTTTTTCAGCTTTAGTTTTTAAATTGCCCAGTACTTTCTTTATTATAGAAGTTTTAATTTTTTGTACTATTTTATTATGTTGTAAAGTTTCTCTACTTATATTTAAAGGAAGGTCTTCGGAATCGACTACACCTCTTAAAAATCTTAGGTATGATGGAATTAATTCGTTACCTTCTTCAGAAATAAAAACTCTTTTTATATAAAGTTTTACTCGTGTTTTTCTATCAGGGTGAAATAAGTCAAAGGGTTTGGAATCTGGTATGAAGAGTAAATTAGTATATTCTACAGTACCTTCGACTTTATTATGCATTGTCATCCATGGTTTTCCTGGGAAATGAGAAACATGATTGAAAAATTCTTCATATTCTTTTTCAGTTATATCAGAAGCGTTTCTAGTCCAAATAGCAGAAGCCTTATTTATTATCTCTTCTTTGCCATCTTCTTGAATAAGTTCTATTGGAAATGCAACATGATCAGAATATGTGTTTATTATATGCCTTATTCTATGTGATTCTAAAAATTCAGATTCGGAATCTTTTATTTTTAATATTATTTTGGTGCCTCTTTTTAATTCTTCATTTGAGTCTTCAATTGAGTACTCACCTTTGCCATCAGATATCCATTCGTATACTTCTTTTTCACCTGCTTTTGATGTAATAACTTTAATTTTATCAGATACCATAAAGGCAGAATAAAATCCTACTCCAAATTGCCCAATTAGATTTAAATCAGTTTTTTTACTACTTAATTGCTCAATAAATTTCTGAGTTCCTGAATTTGCAATAGTACCAAGATTATTAATTAAATCTGTTTTATTCATTCCTATCCCATTATCTGAAATAATCAGTTCTTTTGTTTTGGAATCAATTTTTATTTTGATTTTAAATTCATTATCACTTTTATCAATCAATTTTGT
>NW_002061186.1:0-1149 GCF_000150275.1 Trichoplax adhaerens
TATATTCATCATTATTTTACCATTAATCCTTCCTTCCTTTGGTAGTCAATATTTTGCAGTAATTGATATTCACCATCCCCAAACTTGTAACACTACAATAAATTCAAGTTGGAAATGTCGTTAATGGTCGTCTCCATTTGCAATAGACGTCAAAGTCGACATTCAAGGCTATTTTCGACATGAAACTGAACAGTCAATTTATAGACGGTTCCACTTTAGAATAGAGATTAAATGGAAATAAATTATTCTAGCTTACTTTCAAGCTACGTCTATCATCTTCCCTTCTTTCCCAAACATAAAGATAATCATCATCAACATACACAACATCAGCATAATCACTCCATGTCAGTCGATCAACGCTCTTCATTCCGGTTGTAAGGTTAATAGTTATTATCCACCTTGCTTCTGAGGAGAAATAAATCTGAAATAAATCAATTCATTAATTCGACCAATTGACCTCCAACGTAATTGTAAAATCAGTTCAACAACTTCTCATGTTAGCTAATAAGCATTCTCATTTTCACCATCTTCTTCTAAATAATACTACCGTCATTTTCATACAAACTTCAAACTGGTATTTTCAACATACAGGAAAGAGAATGAGTGTTTTATCCTTCTTTCTATATCTGAAGTGTATCCAATCTTTAGCAGTCGATTCTTCTTCAAGTATTCCATTGATTAATTCCCTGTACTTTCTATAATCTTCTATACCTACAAACTCGATCAGCTGCAACCAATCAATATTATTCAATTCAATTCAATGGAGCAGAGGATTGAACAAAGTCGATAGAGCTACTAGTGCTGATGAAAGCTTAACCTACGTCGAATATGTTGACGGTAGTTTGGGGGTTACGTTGGGGTCTACCAACATCAACTGATTTTGTTTGAGAGATATCTTGCCAAGCAATTTTATCGCCTTAGTTTAATAAAAACGATTGTGACCATGAATGAATGCATGATGAATTAGAGTTGTTGTACAACCATCATGTCTTACCTTGTAAATTATATTCATATACATTAGGTGGGTTATAAATAAGCAATCGATTACTACCAGGAATAAACATTGATCGACCAGATTGATCAAGTTCAACACGAGATTGGACTTGATCACCACTCATTTTGAGTATGAGTTTCTAAATATATCACAGT
>NW_002061186.1:3248-8218 GCF_000150275.1 Trichoplax adhaerens
TTAAACGATATTAGTCGTATTTTGAAAGAAAGCGCTGGAATGACTAGCAGTCGATTTATAATTATAATTATAAAATGAGTAGTATTGGCAGCGTTGGTTTTACAATGTCTAGAAGTAACTTGTGGCAGGAGTAATTATGGACAATTGTAAATCAGCTATCAAGACTACTTCACAATCTTCGCCTAGTTACCAAAGTCATGTCTTAGTCCTTAGTAGCAATTACAAGTTTATTTTCTGCCTCAATCTCTTCAACGACATGATGATGACGGATTGCTACCTTATATTCTACTGTACAAGTAACCGAAAAAGTGAAGAGTAACGTGATCAATTCGTCTATGAAGCATAAATAGCATCCCAAACCCAACTCAATAGGACTCTCCATCTTGCTATTATTGTATTGCCGCATATTAAGTCATTAAGCGACGGCGTGATCATTTATTACGTTAATCAAAACATGCTAAAATATGGACATTGGTAAAAGCGACTGTCCAACTACACTTTAAGCATGCAAATACTTATATAGTGATAAAAATGACGCAGCCCGATTTGTACAAAGTAGATCGTCAGTTTGAAAACTGCAAATACCAATACCAGGTGGCGTAAGTAACTAGGATTTCTACATGTTATATCATTAATCACTACCTTGAACAATCTACACCAAAAAATGGATGATGGAATCATTTGTACAGTTGTTATTGATCCATGGTATACAGAGATGAAAGTAATCAATCTTTTCATTCTATTGAATTAACTACATCAATTCAGTATCCAACCTTATTTCTTTCCTTTTTCTTTCCTTTCCTTTTTTCCTTTCTTTCTTTTCTGTTCTTTAGATAGTCGACGTAGTCTGTTAAATCGCATTCTAGGTAATAGATCGTCCTGTCTATTTCAATTTTACGTGTCATCCAATCGAAATCGGTCATAATACTTTGAAGATGTTGATCATTTTCAGCTATTAAAGCATGATAAATAAGATTAGGATAGAAATAGCCATCATCAGGGAAGGTATTCCACTTTCCATCGCACTGATTACGGTAACCATCGATCAACGTTTTGTTTAAACTCTTGCGATAATCTTGATTGGAATTGTGCGAGTAGAGTCGTTGCTGTAGATAGTCGACCATCAAATCGTGTAGAACACAGTGCGATCTTGACAAAGTAAGGGAAATCAATGGGATTAATACTATTTACAGTAGTCAATGCAAGGCTATCGATTGTAGCACTGCATTGAGAATCGATACAATTATAGCGTATGTAAAACTATGGATTGAATAGCACTGGCTCGATTATTGAGAAGAACATATTGAATAGTCATTGCAGATGAATTGGATTACAGAATCAAATTACTTTAGACGATAGCAAATCATAATTTACTATCAAACTAAACAGTAGCTAATAGAAAAGATTAATTAAATAAAAGTAGTTATTGGCTAGTTATCACTAAAAGAGAAAGAGAGCCTTATGGAAGAGGGTTAGAATTCAATTTACTGTGTAGAATATTGTGTGCAATGTGCAGTGTGTATACAAGGCTTGCTTTGTAGACATACATTCGTAGATCGCTTGAAGATGGAAGAGGAAAATAGCAAATGCCGATTGACTACGTTAGGTAAGACAATTTATACTTCTCAATATAATATTTGTATTATTAATGATGGGAGTGAAAGCGTCACAACTTCTAGTAACCTTAATATGGTGATAATGTTGATTTAGTAGATAAAAAAGGAGACAAAACTAATAGCGCAATATTATCAACCTACAACTAACGATTGATAGATATTCTTATTCTGTACAGTATTTGCAGAATTAATATAGCTGCCTATGTACAGTCGTCAAAACATAGAATAGGCAATCATCGTAACTAGTATGACCTTTTTATAAATCGTGATAGAACCCAAATATATTAACAAGTAGATAAAAAGTATTATGTTCTGTATTTTACAGATTGCATTTATCCTAGCTTGTTCCACTTGTATACCAATAACTAAATATATCTACAAGTTACACTAGTTCAATCTGTTCATTCCATACCTATAAGGCATTGCAAAATTACTCCATTAACTTAACTTGGGCATACAGTATTCTAACCAAAATTAACATAAAGCAGATATATGATAGCTTATTCGACATGCAAGTACTGTACAGTCACAATCAATTTAAAATACTTATCAATCTGTTCATTCTATATCTATCACTATATATGCCTACAAGGACACACTAGGTCATGCTTTGAATATTAAAATATAAAGCATTGCAAAATTGGACATCACTCAATTAACTTAACTTGGATATGCACTATTCTACTCTACCCCAAAATTAAAAATAATTGGTGTTCAAACATGATTGATGCTCTAAATGTATAGCAATTTACTTTGTGTCTATTTCAATACATTCTACGAACCGAAATCTGATTAAACTTACTTTTCTTTATCATATGTAAGTAATGATTTGTTATGCATTTTCTTTACGAGATTCCGAGCTTCGATTTCATCGTAGTTCCATAACGATGCAACAGATTGAATAGGAATACCGACTCGCTTAAATACAGCTAGTTGCTCAAATAATCGTCTAATCTCATCATTTAAAGTATCAACACTTAATTGTAAAGTCCCGTATAGATTGAAACCGTAATGAGCTAATTCAATATCTGCAGACTTTTTGGCAATGATATCCTTTGCTTTATTCCACTCTTCATCAGTTTTTAAATCAAGACCACCAATTAAAGTGATAGCTAATGGTAAACCTTGACAACTGTCGATAACATTCTTGACAACTGGATTTTGACGCAATGTCTGATCATTATCGTTAACGGCAAGTAACGCAAGCAGTTCTATAGCTTCATCATACGTTAGTTTTTCCTATACAAGAGAGTATATGAAATAAGAATTGTATTTATCATAATTGTTCGGATAGGTTACTTAATGACAAAATAGAGAAATCATAGCGGTGAAGTTTTCTTCAACTATAACACTATACTCCATGCCACTTTAATTAATACAGTTGGAAAAAATTATAAATTCATTTTTGACCTTTTATTGCATGAAATGAACAATATCATCAGAGCAATTCAACTGTAACTGAAACTGAATTACAAAACTAACCGGTAAACGGATGCAGTGATGGTCGAGCTCATTTTCACGATACATAAATCGTGAAGTAGAGATTGACTTCTTGGCAAAAGATAAGTATTCGTAATGATCCTTATTCCAGATATCGTCAAAAATAAATAGCGTCTCGGAAAATTGGGGCTTTGCTAATATAAGAATAATCAAATACCTATTAATGCTGTACCTTAAATACAATTCAAATTGACATAGAATTGCTTATAAAAGGCTCAAAAATCACCTTCTAGACTAGAACTGAGATAAGCACGAATTTCGCCGATAGATTGAATATTCTCTTTCCATTCCATATTAAGATCGATACCTAATATCTTCAGTTTCTTGCATAACTCGATATTAGATATATCGCCTAAATTAAGATAAATATGAATCACCATCGCTGCTTTAAACAAGCATGGCAATTTAACGACCTTCGACAGCGCGTACATTTCAACAAAGTTACGTTTAAAGGATCTAACAAATATGTATCTATCTCTTTTCCCATCTCATCTTGCATTTTAAAGCATTTTACTTTATTCGCTCCAGTAGATAAAGGGTTCGTCAATAACATGATAATCCACTTATCGATAATCCCTAAAGATCTAACCCTAACAAAATTATGGTTCGATTTCATTTTATCTCTCGACGTAATATTGCCTAAAAATAGTACACAATCATAATACTTTCCACTACTGGTTAAATATGGCCAAATTTTTTAAAAGGGGAAAAATTCCACGGTGTCATGATTTTTAAATCAGGTTACAGTTATTAATTTGAATAGGAATTTATAGTTGATTCTCATATACTAGAAAATAAACTTTACTGTACTATTAATTGTAAATTGTGATCGCTTTCAACGTCATTTAATGCGGTAAGGCAACTATTTTATTATATCGTAGTCTGTAATTACTTTTGCTACATTATTTTCATAGAAAGAAATGCTCTTGTAAATATGATTGAACTACGAGTTAAAGTTATCTTACTAGAAGCTCGTTAAATATTGAAAGATTAAAAACTATGATCATTACATGGTAGCCTACTTGATGGTATTTACTCATAAAATAAGGTTAAACTTATTTATCTCTTGGCAATACTTTTATCCATTCCATAAGAACAATGTTCTCATCTCGTACTTCTTATAATTCTTCTAATGATACTAGCAAATGCTTTCGGTCCGAAGTAGATAAGGGACAGGTGGGGTAAGCTTATGCTCTACTCCAAATTCGAATTGATCAATTTTGCAGATACATTGTATGGATAATTGTACAGTAATAGTCGCCCAAATACATTACTTATTAATACTTGAAATATCATCTATAAGACTTACAAACTTACCAATTTTCATCCAGTAACAGCCATTTGATTTAAATAAGCCCTTTTTAGTAGCCTGTCTAACAGACTGGCAAACAGTTGTTGTTTTACCACTACCAGCCATACCATGTATTAAAATTTTACCATTTGACTTGTCTATTTCCTGCAATTGAGTACAAATTTGGTCTACAATTTTCTTCCTTATAACGTAGTGACTGTTTGGAGTTAGAGGAAGCTGTCGAAGAGGAATTTCTAATTGTGGAATGAATTATGTAGAATGGAGAATTTAATAAATTGGAAAGGACATGTCACAATTGCCTTTCGTCTTTAGCGTTGAGCAAGAACGATTATTTTCCCACTATAAATGAAACTCATAGTAAATGTTTATGAAATTAACGGTACAATAACTGGCATATTCAAAACTTGCACTGGATAAACACGACTAGTAAAACTCAACAAACAATATCCTTAATCTAGTAGCAAGAGCGTTTGAACGTCTAATGAATTTCTAAAGTGATTTTTGATATAAAAAGATGAGGTTTTATCGCAGATTAACGAACT